>NW_024387513.1:262822-477421 GCF_900408965.1 Simochromis diagramma | reverse complement strand
AGTTAAATAAGTTGATAATACAAGAATGCCCTTGAAATCGCCCTCTGCAGGCTTGCTGCTCAGAGCAGAGTGTTTTATGTGTGAGCAAGTGGTTGTTAAGTAGCAGGAGGATTGTGTTTTGCTTTTAGGTTTCGAGTTTTTAAAACAAATATAGCTGTAATTTGTGAAGTGAGTCTAAGTGATGTGAGCTCCTGCTTAACCCTTTAAGACCTACCATAGAACCAGAGCTTACTCCCATTTTTGGGAGCATTTCAAGCTGCTATACATCAATACAACTGGTTATAGCCCAAATTGTAATAATATGTATGCATTAGTCCATAGTAACTACATACAAAATGTCTTCAGCTGCTTTTTAAAGGAGTAGTAGTCAGGTCTAGACAGTGTAAAGACAACAGCAAACACTGACTTATAAAAAACCAGTAAAGGCGTATAAGGCCTACAAGTAAAAAACTACATTTCCGCGAAAATGATGTCACTTCCGGTTTCGGGGAGGTAATGGCGGACATGCAATAGTTCGCACTGACGTCTATTTCAATGTAGGAAGTGTTACAAAACTGATCGGATTGGCAAAGCGTGTTTCTGGAATATTATGTTTTTGTTGCTGCAAGCGCTTTTTATGCAATTCTTGCAAAGCTATATGTGGAAGGAAACCGTGACCTAGCACAAGCTGATGGCATAAGATGTAAGTACAACTCGTCCGGTTTCATATGCAAAAAAATATTGCGCTAGCTTACGTGGTTCCAGTTCTACAGGGATTTAAAAATAGTTGCCTGCTCTGACCGGCTTTAAAGGGTTAATGAGCTCTACTGTCAGGTGGACAAGCTGAGATGGGGCACATCCAAGCCTGAAAATGTTGTGAATTTTTTTTTTTTTCTGTGGTCTCATCTGGTGGATATGTCCCAACTCTATTAGCAGCTATCTATGTAAACTCCAACTTTAAGCTTTAAAGTAAATCCAAATGGATGAGTTATAAAAACAATAATACCCTGTGCAGTTCTAATGAAGGGTCAAATTATCTATATAGACCAAGCTGGTGTTTGTAGCAGGCTGTAATCATGTTTGTTTCTGCTGTAGAGTTGGACATTTTAACATGAGACTCTATGGAGAGTGACTCACTTCTTAGAGCGAGCCTCAAGTGGCCACTAGTGGAACTGCAGCTTTTAATACTTGAGCGTTGGCTTCACCTTTCAGCCCTGACTGCTGCTGCTCGCTTTGGCTGCAAAATCTCACAATAGCGGCCCTACTGATAAAAAAGAGGGCTTCCAAACTCTTAAATGAAGTGTTGCATTTATATGAAGAGCTTGCAGTAACTTAACAGGGCAAACAGCATGTTTTCTTCTGTGTTAATAATTAGGTTGTGTTTGACATCATCAAATCTTTATTAATGAAAGGATTGAGTTTATGAGGTGATTTGTGGCCCTGCTGCATTTCCTTGCTCTTCTCCTTTTCCCTCTACCGCTGCTGTTAATAATGCATGAGTGTTGGTTGGTGAGGTGCTTGTGTTGTCTGTGAGCTGCTGCAGTGCAGCTGGTCAAGGGCTTTCTGCTGGAATCTGAATGTCGCCTCTTGAGAATTAAATATGTGTCTGCAGAGCAGTGCAACCTGCAAGAATTAAATGCAACACGTGAGGCAATGATCCTCTGCTCCTGCTTTGTTTTTCTTCGCCCCTTCATGTCCTCCAGTCTTCAACTTTTTCATCTCCCTATCCTTTCTATCTCTTCTAATTCACCATGAGGCCCCTGATCCGATCTTTTCCTGTCCTGTCTAGATTACAATCTCTTTAGAATCATTTAGAGAGGTTCTGAGGAAGAGTTTAGATTCAGATAACGGGAATAAACAGTCCTCCAAAGACCTTGCAGGGTGTGTGATCTCCGTCTTTCCGAGGGTTTTCCTGCCCTTGGGTTGAATTTTTTTGGGGGGTATTCATCCAAAACACACACTTCTTCAAAGCTTTGTGGTTTTCAAAGCGGAGTGATTCATGCTTCTGGTGTTTTTTCCAACATCCTTTTCATGCATTCTATATGTGTCTCATTCTGCCTTCCTGTTTGGGGTCTGTAGAGAGGGTGGGGTCAGTAGTACAGAATAATAAAAAAAAAAAAATCAGCCATAATGCTCATTTTCTTGAAGTCGAAGGCCTATCAGAAGAGATAAAATACAGCTATAAAGGAAATATGATTCTTAAAGTGTTATTCCTCTGAGAGGAAATTATGCATTTGTACCAAATAAATTAATAAACTTCATATCCTGAGAACTGCAGTGTCTTAGTTAATATTATCAGGTTAAAGAACTTATTTAAAATCAGTTTAAAACACCTGGATGAAAAATATGATCTTTCCTGCAAAATAAATATTAATTTCACCCCATGAATACTGTTTTTCACACATAAAGCTACTTTTGGCTCATTCACTAGGGGTAGCCACCAGGGGTTGCCTTTCATGACACAACTATAGTGGGATTTTTGTCTCCTCCTGGACACGTGTAAGAAGCTAAATTGATCCAAAAAAAGTGCTAAAGTCAATATTTTTAATGAACAGGAGCTCAGAGGCCAAAAATAAAAGTTTTTGAAGAGCAAACCCATAGATAATTATGACACTGTGTTTTAGCTTCTTTCAGCACTTTTCTTTAGTTTTACAGCCAAAATATTTGTTGAAATTTACTGTAAATGTTATTATTTATTGATTAAGATGATAAATTATGGTCATTTACTTCCACTCAGACTCACTTGTCAGTTTTCAAATCCTCGTTCAAAGCATAAAGCCAAAATACTCCGTTTATTAATGAATGGCTGGCAGTGGATGTCTTTTTGTATTCCTGATGCTCAGGGTGCTCTCTCTGCTTTGTGTGCAGTGATTGGTGGTTTGCTGGACTATTTCTTCTTGGTTTGTCCCAAATGTAACATATTCATCAAGAAGGACAATGTTGTTCTGCTCCCAAGAAGCCAAAAAGTAATTTTTCAAAGGCTTAACGTTTGGTTTAAAGAGACAACTGGCTCTGGTGGGTTTACTTTAGCATCAAAGTTTTAGTTTAGGCTGGCAATATATGTAATTAAGCTAAAGAAACATAATGTTTACATTGTAACGTGTTACATCTGCAGCTCTCCAAACTGCACAAAAGGAACTGCCTGCGATTTCCACCTGCTCAGCAGAAACTTACAGACTGGACCTTGTTTTTTGGATTTAAAAAAACTATTAAATACAGCACATAACCCATAACTGACAATGGCTTTTACTGTCCTAGAATTAATATTTTTCATTGGATAACTGAGAAATCCCATGCTGATGAAACTGTTATATAGATTTCTTACACAGAAGGGTAAATCACATCTTTTCTTGGTTTGTTTTCCGAGATTGTGTAATTTCTCTTTATTTGTCTAGCCTTCTTACTTCTCTGACCTCTTCCCTGCTCACTCATTGCCCCTCTGTCTCTGTAGATGTACTTTTATCCCCTCACACTGATTTTCAGCCCTGCGTGTCATAAAATATCAAAAAGCTATCACTCCCCTCTCTCAGTCTTTCATCCTGATTTACTGCAGGTCTAGTAACTACACCTCCCTCTCCCTCAGTGTGGTAATTGAAAGCCTGCTGCGCGTCACATTTTCTCTCTGAGGAGTAAATTGCGAGGAGACGACTCATAATTCCTCAGCTAAATAAAGCTGCAAGGAGCGGTTGGTGTTTAGGTTTCTCATTGTGAAGCTGATGGCGAAAGCTTGCGTAATTTTCCTGAACATTCACCAGCTTTCTACATCAGATGATATAACATTGGCTGCTGCTGGTAAAATAAATGGACCGTGTGTAGGAACCTGGCTCCGAGACAAAAGGCTCTCGGCACTTTGTGTAATAAAATCACTTCTGCCTGGCAGCAGTGCACAGAACAGGAGATTATACCGTAACACCTAATGAATCATATAAAAGCAGCACTGGACATTGTTTTAAGTGAAACTGTAGCTGACTAATGATCATGTTTGTCCAAACTGGATTCAACATGACACCAGGAAGTAATTAAAGTGACACCTGAGCTGTTTCACCATCGTGAATATTGAATATGAGGGATTTCCAAAGTTTTTTTAAGTTTCCTTAAAACTTTCCAATCTCAGACCTACAAATAAGTTAACATAACTCTTTATTGTCATTGCACAGTCATACTTAGCACAATAGTACAACCAAATTGGAAAACTGTCCCACGTTGACACTAAACGCAACACAATAAACTTTAACGTGGATAAAAAGTGCAAAAAAGGTATGAATAAAATTAAAGAATCAATATTCAGTGCGCATTATTGCCCCCCCCCCCCCCCAAAATCCAAGGGGGTAATTAATGAGGTCAGCTGTTAGCCTTGATTAGTGTTGCAAAAGCTGTCCTTGAGTCCTAACCCTAATCCTGCTTTTTACAGTTACAAAGCAAGTCAAATTTCTGTAATGTTTTATTTTAATACTATATTAGTATTTGTTATAATCAATTAAAAGGGTAAATCTTAACATTGAGATTAAACTGTTTACATCTCACAAAACTAAAATCTTTTGATGTAAACAGAATACTTCATAGTTTAGTTTCTTAGGGTTTTGGCATGGTTTGTAACTGAACAAATAAAACCAGAAAGCATTTTAATAACCAATGACTGAGTACTGTATTATTCGGAGGCGCATAAGGCGCATTAAGCGTAACAAAACAGTCAGATAAGCCAAACTTTACTCAACTAATTCAAGTTAAGTCATCTTTGAGTCAAGTCAAGTCATCTTTATTTATATAGCACATCTAAAAGACATCAAGTGTCAAAGTGCTGAACAGAGGAATATAATGAAAAGAATTCTTCTTGCTTCCTCAACTTCCGCAGTGTTCATTTGACTTTGGGACCTGAAGCGGAGTTTGGACCCAGATTACTCCGCGAGGCTCCTGACTACAGTAGCCGTAATGCTCTGACAATCCATCAAGTGGTGCGGCATGAGCGCCGTGTACCACATAAAATCGGTTCGAGGTCAGTAAGCACAACCAGAATTCATACATAAGGTGCACCGGATTATAAGGCACACTGTCGATTTTTGAGAAAATTAAAGGAGTTTAAGTGCGCCTTATAGCCCGAAAAATACGGTAATGGTTAATGTAGATTTATTAGCTATTTTGGCTTTGTTTCAGATTCCTGTCTGTCCTAGAAACCAATGATTCATCTGAAACTGGATAGGTTTGAATTGATTTTCTGCGTGTTGAAGGGTTCTTTCTCATCAGATGTCCTTTCATAAACCTCCTGAAACTGCAGTGGCTCCACACTCATTTGAATCTGTACATTTGTGTCGCAGCATCAGCTTCCTGCCAGATTCACACTTAAATTGTAAACGTACTGAATGAAAGGGCCAACTTGCAGCTGATGAATCAAACAAAGATGAACCTCGTATGCAGATGGCTGAGGATGGCGTGCTTACTCTGAAGCATTATTACTTCATTTAAATGAAACGCCCTACAGTGAAAAACTCCTGACCCCCCCGATGAAAAAAACATTATCTTGTGAGGCAGAGCTCCTTCACAGTGGCAGTAAATGAAGCAGCTTTAATGGTTTAAAGTGGTGCTTTGTCCTTGTGTACTTGAATGTATCACACTAATAATTATGGTAAATTATTTTTCCATAATAATTATGAACTACAAGTAGGGCTGGGTGATATGGCCTAAAATTCATATCGCGATATAATTAAAGCACGTGCGGTAACGATATATATCACAAATATTCTTTTGTTCTGTATAACGTATTTTCCACACTATAAGGCACACTTAAAATCCTTTAATTTTCTCAAAAATCGAGATTGTGCCTTATGTATGAATTCTGGTTGTGCTTACTGACCTCGAACCGATTTTGGCGTGCAGAAATCTGTTAAAAAATGTTTTAGTACAACTTTGGTAAGCCGCACTGCGTGATGGATTGTCAGAGCATTACGGCTGCCGTAGTGAGGAGCTTTGTGGAGTAATTGGGTCCAAAACTCTGTCCTCTTAGGTCCCAAAGTCAAACGAACACTGAGAGTTAAAAACGGTCTAAATTCTTTCATCTTTAATAAAATCATCAGCGTTGCTGCTTTAGCGGGTAACAATTAAGTTTAACATCCAGGCATCCATGAAAACAGAATTATTAAATTTAACTGAGTTAGAAGTTAACAGGAAGTTAGCTCGCTAGTTTCCACCTAAACATAAATATTTTTGGCCATATCTCCCCTGCTCCAAGTACAACTTGGTAAGCCGCACCTAAACACGACATAGCATGTTCTGACAGAGATTTTTGAAACTATTCAACGTACAGCTCTGCTACCACTTCCAACATAATAAAGACAGGAAACTAAACAGCAGTGGCGTTTGCAGGGTTGCTGAAGTTGGACTACCTGGTATATAATGTTGTGCTACGTGATTGCTAGCGACACAGCTATGTTAGCATAATATTAGCACAGTGAAGCTGGAGGATGAACGCCAACTTTTTTGATTTTTTTCCACTCGATAAAAGTTAACGTGAGGGATTCTGGTGGTCAGGGACAAAGCAATTGCATAGCAGGATGCTGTACACAGGCCAAACTTCAGTCAGGAGAACAACTGAGATTATTCATCCACAATACGAGGTTAGTTATTAATATACTGCAACAACATGGGAACAGAACAGCTGCGAGAGAATTCAACATTAATGAATCAATGTTACGGAAGTGGAGGAAGCATAGTTTTTGGCTTTCCCCCATATTTCAAAAGTGCTTCATCTCTTTGCTATGACTGTCGCCCGCCATAATTTGCAGATGATAATGGTTGTAGCCGCTGCGATGCTTTCGACCAAAACAGGCGCAGTTTGATGACATCATCAACATGCGCTATCGCGATAGAGCGATATAGTCAAAATCTCTATCGTTGGCCAAATTTATATCGTTTCTATCGTATATCGTTTCTATCACCCACCCCTAACTACAAGTTCAGCTGTTCTTTCCTAAATGCAGTAAAATGAAAACTAGTGATACAGCGTGCTGGGTTGAGGGTCATTAAAAATGCTTAATTATCTTTTATTACCAAATAAATTTTTTCAAAGGCCAGAATCACCAGAAATTTCAAAATATTGATGGAGATATACATGTTTGTTTTTCTATAAATCAACCTTATTACATTTTGGCATAACAGCCTGCCATCAATCCAGCCTTTTATCCATCTACAGTTCAAGATGGCGTTTGAGTGTTTGGCAGCCGTTCAGACTGATAGATGAGCTGACTCCGGCTGCCAACCTTTACTCTCCCTGATTGCCCAATTCCCTTCCAAACAAGATTTATGTCAGCTGGAGGAAAAGCTATCTTCTCTCTCTGCTGGCAAGGTGCCACAACCTTTGACCTTTGACCTCTTCGCTGTCGTTCCTGTTATGGCAGTCTTGTAATTAGGTTTATTTTTTTGTGGCATCAGTTGGAGTGAGTCAGCAAAAAAAAGAGAGGGGTGAGGGGGAAATCAAGGACAGAGAGAGGATGGAAAGGAGAGAAAATGATAACGAGCAACTGTGGAGGTGGAGAGATGTAGAACAGATGGGGTTTGTTAATGCCTCAGTGGTCTAAAAGGTGGTTAGCTTCTACTGTCTGTGTTTCTGTTTGTGTGTGGGAGGTTGTGGGTGTGAATGACTTTCTCTAGAAGCACCCACTGGGTCCATTTTTAGTTTTTATGTGTTTAAAGCCAAAAAAGTAACTTTTTCTGTGATTTGAGAGTAAAAAAAATCCAAATCCACTAATCCTCCAAGGGTAAATAAGGGATAGACACAACTACCAGGATGGCACCTTTTCTAACTTTTTTGGAGTCTGAATTTTGAAGCCTTAACATTAGCAAATGGTTGCTGCCACTTTGACTTTCTTGAAGTCAAAAGTGAACATATTCCATGAGAAGGTAGAGTCCTAAGTTGTCAGCTACTGCTAGCAAACATGGTTAGCAAGCTGTATCCGTACAGTAATTAGAATATCACTCACCAAAACTACAGCTGGAGGATTTGTTGGATGGTATTTTAGTACAAGTACAATAATATCATGAAAAATAGTCATAAAGGCACCAACAACATAAACAAGAGGTCCTTTAAAAAAGAAAAATCACCTAGTGGGGAAAGTGTATCCATAAGGACTAAACCATTATTTACTTGGAAGGAGCTTGGAAGGAAAAGGACTCTCCGCCATTGTTCTTAGAACTGAAGAAGATTCTCGGATGAGAGGTTCAGTCCAGCTGCTTTTCTTTCCAAGCTCCTTAGATTACCAAGACCTGGATGACTGAAAACCTCCCCAACCTTGCACCATTAACATGTTTATTTTTTATTTGAAGTTGGCCTTGAACCTCTATGGCAGCAGTGTCCAACTCCAGGCCTCAAGTGTCAGTGTCCTGCAGGTTTTAGATATTACCCTGGGTCAGCACACCTTAATCAAATGATTAGTTCATTACCAGGCCTCTGGAAAACTTCATGACAGTGTTGAGGAGGATTGCAGGACACCGCCCTTGAAGCCTGGAGTTGGACACCCCTGATCTATGGTGATCAACTTACTTTTGGAGCCACCTTCAAGTGGCCATTATGGGAACTGCAGTTTATGACACTTTCTGCAATGGCTTCATTTTTCAGCTCTGAAGCCTTGGAGGCTAAGCAGTAACCTCCTGGGCTGAAAACTGAGAAGCAGTTTCAGTTCAGCAGTTTAGCTCCTGCTTCTTTAAGACAACTTTCCTATGATGCCTGCTCCCTGTAAAGTTCATTGGAGGAAGCAAGCTACCCTAGTGGTGACCCCTTGTAAATAAGGGAGCGGCATTATTAAACCTCGTTAAACGAAACCTAGCTCAGTAGACTTGTCTACCAATTAGACGATCAGTGGTTCAATCCCCAGTCTCTTTAGGTAAAGCCCCCAGAATTCCCCGTATGCATTCATCAGGGTGCAAGTCTGTATGTGTGATATACAGAAAGTGTGTAAATGTTAAAATAAAAAGGGTGTAGCCTGTAATTAAAAGCATTATAAGTGCTCAGAAAGCAATACATGAGTAACAGTGCAGTCAGTTTACCATAAACACTCATGTTTATGCAACAGGAAATAAGAAAAAGCAGTATCGGTCCTCTTGAAGGCATGTGTTTTGTTTTTCAAAATGACGCCTAAAGCATAGAGCTGCTCATGTGTTCATGATCGTCGGTAGTGCGTATGCTTTTTGTGACCTGACAAAGACTGAATGGCACAGAAATGTTGTTCGTGTTAATCAGATTGTATTTCTGCTGTAATCTGTCATGTTACACTGTGCTCGAGGTTAAATGTGTTGTCATCACTTTATCAGGGTTTTGTTTAGTATCTGGTATCTCCGTGAAGGCAGCTTTGACTCAAAACAGACTAATGTCATGTTTGTAAAATTAGATGTGACAGCCTGGAATTGGTGAAGGAGTGATAATTTGATTAGCGCCTGTTGCTCCGGTGTTCCCGGTAGAGTAAATCAGCTCATCAGTTATATGTAATTGTGGTGTTAAGCAAATCTCTCTTCTATCTGTGCTGTGATTCACTCTTTGCATTATCAAGTACAAAGATAAACTGTATCTAAAAATCATGCTGTTATTGAGACGTAGACTGTGCTGTTTTCCACAGTTGGTTGAGGTATTTTACAGTAAAACACTGTGTGTTTGTGAAAGTCGCCGCTCCTCAACAACTGCAGCTGCACACTGTTATTACCATGCTGTAATGAAGGAGTGTAGGAAGGTGCTTTAAATGTGTGCTGTCAAATCAAAGAAACACTCCCCCAAAAAATTATTTTTCTAGTGCCAGTAGCACTTGTAGGTGTAGGTTGTTTCTGTGTTTAAAAACAGCCTAATCGTCTGGTGATGAAGTTTAATTGGTTGGTGTTTACTGCTGTGGAAATTATAGTGAGATGCCTTGTGAATTGCAGAGGCACCCACACAAAGGTATAATTCTTTTATAATAGATTGTGACAAAAGCCATATTTGTTTATGTTTTTTCCTCTTGATATGCTTGGCCTTTCTGGGTTAAACGAAAATGTAGTGATCTGGTTTTCGCTTCATACAAGTCTAACAAAGGGTCGGTCAGATCTGTGTTCAGTATACCAAAGGGGTCGGTAACAGCAGCGGTCCCCAACCCCTGTGCCATGGACCGGAGTCGTTTGGTACCGGGCTGCAAGAGTTGAGGCTTGGGTGTGAAATCTTTTGGTTTTCAGGGTTTTTATCAATTTTTGCATTATTTTTTTAATTGTTTTTTATCGTTAACTTGGTTTCCCTGGGTCTTTTCAATCAATCAATCAAAGCTTTATTCGTCACATGCAAGTTGCCCTGCAGTGAAATGGGACCCCCCCCGACCTTACACATATAGCACAAACACATGTGTGTTATGAATAAATCTTCTCTTTTTTTTGGTACTGGTACTGGTTTTATTTTGTTGTATTTATCCACGACACCTTAAAGGCCGGTCCCTGAAAATATTGTCGGACATAAACCGGTCCGTGGCACAAAAAAAGGTTGGGCTGCTGGGTAACAGGAAAAGCTAGCATTGCGTGCATGGATGGCGAAAGCTAACAGTGTCAACAGGTTGGAGATCTAAGAACCCTAATCCCTAGAATCATGTGATCTTGGACTTTTGAAAGACGTTCACTGAAGTTAGGCCCTGAGCTGGCAACACTGTTGCCTCACAGCAAGATGGTTCGAGGCTATAAGCTAGCTGGGGGTTTGCATGTTTCCTCTGTGCCTGTGTGGGTTCCCTCCTCCAGTTTCCTCGCACAGTCCATACACCTGAATATTGGGTTATCTAGTGATTCTTTATTGGCTAAAGGTTAGGTAGAATGGTGACCTGTCCACCTAGTAGCAACTGAGATTGACCTAGAGCTCCTGCGACCCTGGAGTGGATAAGCTTTGGTGAATTGATGGAAGTTTCTCAGAGTGTTGAAGACTTTGAGTTTTCACATTTTGCAAAGCCAACCAATGGGACAGCCAGTCATCGAGCTGTAGGTTTAAAGCGCTGAAGTTTAGCCTCATGTTACCTTATTAGCCTCTTCCTCAGGCTGAGGGATACAGCTTATTAAATTAACACTGGTGTCAGATCAGTAACCAGTATCAGCAGATGCCTAAAGCCCTGTATTGAAATAGGAAAAAGGTTAAAAACATTATGGAGGTACAGTGAGACCTCGAGAGCTCCAGAAATGTGAATTTTCCCTCAAACCAAACTTACATCTTTTGCTAACATGGTGTGAAACTCTGTGAAGAAAACCTGACTTTGCACCTTTCTAGATGATGTACAGCTTGCAGTGTTTCCATTCTAAAAGATGGAAAAATAAACATCAGCGAGGTGTAAACGTGGGTCGTCACATACAGCATGGAAGGACAGTAAGAGGGAAATATTACAAGAAAGCAACACTGCTGAGAGAGAAGCAGTTACGTAACAGCGTGTCAGCGCGCCGCTCTGCAGCCGCCTCGCAGACGACAGGAGGGCTGCCAATGTGTGTGTTTGGTTCTCAGAAATATGAAAGGATGCAGTCAGCTCCCTGTCTCCATGGTAACTGCATCTTCCTCCTCATCTGTCTGTACTGCTCACTTTCTTTCCCCGCTATTGTTTTTCATTATTTTTACATTTTCATCATTTCTATTTTTTCATTATTATGTCGCCTCGCTCTCTCTGCCTGTCTGAGAGACCCACTCAGCCTTGTGTCATAACAAGCACACACAGGTGCTCAGGTGCACAAGCCGTTACATAAACGCGCACATATTTATCTTTATGCTTGCATGGCTTGTTGCTTTGATGAAGATGTGTGACATCTGCTGTACCAGACACATATTTAGCTGCTCATTCCACGAATTGCATGTTTTCATAATTTGCCTCCATGTGTGCAGAAATGGAGAAACAAGTCTTACCAGAAAAGTCCACTTTAATTTGTACCTTTGGCATGACTACATATGTTACTGTTGCTGCTAAAGTGGAGTTACTTTTGACTACTGCATATCCAGTTCATTGGCTCCTATCCAAGTGATCATTTTAGAGGTTATGAAATTCAATCAGTCAATCAAATGTTTATTTCGAACATATAAGCAACAGGTCTTAGTAACCATAAAACCAAACCAAAAACAAAAAATAAATAAACATAAATCACTGAAAGCATATTTACACGAACAAAAAAACAAATGTTGATGATTTCCTGTTGGAAAAGGAGTCAGAAGAACCAAATGTTTATTCATTCTTGCCTCCCGATCTTCACTGTGGGTTGCAGTGGGTAGGGATATCTGGGTCTAATTTGGGTGGTTGATGGGTGTAGGAGTTTCCTCACTGAGTGAACCACTATACTGCCTGTTTGTATTTGTTGTTGGGTTTTTGTTTTTTTTCTTCTCTGGCCTTGCTCGAGTGTTTTGTTTCTGGATGTCTTTTGCCTTTTTAGGTAGAAGAGATGGTAGTCGGGGTTGCTCGTGCCATAATGCTAAACAACATTCACACAGGATTCATGTTAGCTGAATTTGGTAGCTAGAACAATGGGGTATGTTGCTTAGTTTTCTTAATTAGTCTTATTTGTATACTAAACAATGAAATTACATTATTCTGTTTTGTAAAAAAATCAAAATCCAAATTGCAGACTGTTAATGTTTACAATATGTATATTTAATTAGTTTTTACTTTATTTGATGAACTTTATTTTTTGTCATTCTAACATCATACTTTAATCAATGCAGCACATTTGGTTGAATCGTGTATGAAACTTAAGAGAAATGTTTGGCAACTGTTTGCCGATGAGCATTACAACGGTTTCTTATAGTACTGCAATAGTGGCAACAGCAGTTCAGATATTCATTTCACCCCGTCACGCATGAGCATACATAAGTGCAGCTGTCTGCTGTTGTTGCCATAATGTTGTTTTTATGCATTTGTTTACTGGTATCTACTGCATAGATAAGTGGAAAGGTGCATATGGGTTCACTAAGCTGTGGGTGTCTGATATGAGTCACGATTGTGGAAAATCCCTCTCTACTCCTTCCCTGCAACCTGAGGCGATTAGCAAGCAAGCAGTGTCACTCTGCAGCAAGTCCCTCTCCTACAGTGACAAGCAGAGCAGAACAAAGATCTATATATAAGCAAGGCAATATCTATAACTCACTGAGCGTCAGTGTGATTGCAGTCAGATGGAGGTCACAGCATTTGTGATGAGTCTGCTGTCTTTGCTGTGCAGACTTCATTCGCTTCACTATGTCTTTGTTATTACAGACAGGGCTGTAGTTGTGTAACGTTAAGTCCTGCTTTTTTGTTCAGTCTGAACTCTACAAGAGGAGATTTTTAGAGGAAATAATCACATTTTGGTTAAGTGAAGAAAAACTAGTACTGCTTGTTTTGAAAGAGATGAATTACTTGAGGTTACTTTGTGTCGTTTGTTGGTGGTCTGTGGACTCTTTGTGGTTAATTATGCTTGTCTTTAGGATCATTTCAGTAATTAAGTGTGTCTTTGTGTTTGTTTTGTCTCTTAAGTGTTTAATTTCCTTACTTCACAGGGGTGTCTGATATATGGATATTTCCCTTTCCTTGTTACTCATTTCTTTTTCTTCTGTGTCTCTTCAGGGTTGTTCTGCTTGTGGTGGGGATTATTTTGGTAATTTCAGTCGTCTTTGTGGCCATTTACTGGTGGCTTTTGATCCTTTTTGATTGTTTTGAGTGGTTTGCGTTGTCTTTGAATGGTTGGTTTCTGGTTGTTTGTATCTCTTGTCTCTGATTATTTTGCTTGTCTTTAGGGCCGTTCTGGTAACTTTGTGTTTCTATGAGGCTGTTTTTTGTCCCCCCCCCCCTATTTTTTTTTTAAGTTTGTGTCTCTTTGTGGCTGTTTTCCTTCTCGTTTGGTTTATTTCTGTAATTTTGTGTGTCTTTGTGGTCACTTTGTGGCTGCTTTGGGTCTCTGTAAGCTTTTGTCTTTTTGTGGCCCTGTTGTTCTTTTTTTGTCCTTTATGATTGTTTCCTCATCATTTTGGTGTCATTTAGATTACTAAGGGTGTTTTTCTCGCTCATTTTTTTGGGTCTCTTTGTAGTTAATTTTGGGTCTTTGTGGGTCTTTTGTGTATCTTTAAGGTCATTCTGTGGGTGTTTTATTGTTTGTTAGATTGGAGCTATTTGGTAATTTGGGGTCTCTTTGGTGAGTTTGGGACAGACATGAGTGAGGGATAGGAAAGGGAGAAAGAAAGAGGAAGGAAAAGAAAAACAGAAGGGGAGGGGACAGTGAGAAAGGGGGGGAGGAAAAAAAAATCTCCTGGATCACCTGTTGAGAGAGAGAATAGAAAACAAGCAAAAAAAACAAAGCAACATACTAAACACAACACCATCGCATTAATCTAGCTAAGTGTAAACAGCAGTAAATAAAAATATTCAATGTTGTTGTGCAGGCACGCAAGGACAGACAGCGCACAATGTGGCTTTGAAGTAGCAGCCAAGAAAGGTGTAATTTAAGTCTTACGAGATCAGTGAACATCGCGTGTGCACCCCTGTGTGGATCAGCGCGCTTGTATTCAAATGGTTTCCACATGTAATGGTCTGCAAGAGGATGTAGCGAGCCATAGCCCCGTCCCCCAGGGCATAATTGAGCAATCTTCTGTTGTCCTAACCCGTATTTTAACATTTTAAATGTCCACATTTTGATAATATCCACACCAAGACTGCAGTAACAAAAGAAAAAATTCAAGCAAAAAAGTGATTTATTCTCAGAACAAGTGATTACAAGTTTTAACCTTTTATTATTTTATTGAATAATGTAATATAGTCAGCTGAATATTCCCAGCTGGAGTTCCTTTGGTTCTGACAGGGCTCTTACAAAGAAATGAATTCAGCTGCAATAATAGCGAGAAAGGTGCAGGTTTCAAAACAATTGTAAAAACATCTGAATTGCTTTCTTGTGGTGCGCTGCAGCTGACTTACAGGAAATATCCATGTCTGTCTAAAAGAAGACCGCGGGGAAAGAAAAATCACATTATTATGTTTTCTTGATACATTCATCAGTTAATAAGCCTTAATAAAATAAATTTTAGCGCTGGAGGTTCAGTGTTACGGTTCATTGAGACATCTAATGAGGGTGAACATAATACCAGGTGAACGCAGATTCAGATTGTCTGCTGTCTATGAACTCAGTGGTGCCACTGGCTTGAATGTGTTTCTGAGAAAAATATTGAAGCATTGCAGTGAAAGCAGAAAGCCGGCTCATCAGTCGAGAGATGCTTGGCCATCTGAAAGAGGTTTATTTAGGGATGAAGAGACTGTCTGAGAATTTAAACTGCTCAATTTCTGCCTGCACAGGCCAAGGACACAGATGAAAATAAACTGTTATTGACTCACTCTGAAACACTGTATTCTAATGGTATTAAAGTAGAAGAAAAAAAAATCGAGGAATCAAAGGTTGAGTGAAAGCTGTTGTCACTGCACCGACTTTCCTTCTCGTCTCTTTTTTCCTGCATAAATTATTTTGCACAACACTTTTTTTTTCTGCCTTTGCTCTTATCACACAGCCAGACTTTCTAACTTTCTTCATTACCACTTTAAACGCAATTTGGTGTTTCTTCCTCTGAGGGTGGGTTTGAGTAATCAAAGCTACTCAAATATGAAAGTATTAACCATATTTCTTCCCCTTTCTGTCTCTTTCCTCTGATTTCTTATTACAGAAAGTCAGCGAGAAGGTTGGAGGGGCGGAAGGAACCAAGCTAGATGATGACTTTAAAGAAATGGAGAAGGTAATTACCTGTTTGTCTGTGATCTGATACCAGATTTAATCTTAGCTTAGTGTTAAGCGTAGAAGCAGAGAGAAACTGGATCTCTCTTACCTCTGCTGGTAGAGGTTAGCTAATTTAAAAGTTATACTTGTTATAATCACCCAAATAACCTGGAAGCTTCAATGACAATTTTCTGAGAGAAGGTTTGGTGCCAGAATACTTCTTGGATCTAATCCACAAAGTAAGTGGGCACAGCAGAGATAGACTAGCATACTTTTGTTTGTTTTGTTTTGTTTTTTAATTAAACAAGACATACGTAAAGGTAAAGTTTGGTGCTCTAACTACAGCCTAACTGGCTGCTATGTGTTGCTTCACTTTGACCACATATGACTAACTTGTAAACCTGTATTACACCAGCAGATTTTTTAATGTATATCTAAATATATCTAGAAAATATTGCAAAGCTGTATTCATTGTAGTATATAGAGCAACTTTATTACTTGATTAATAACTGATGAGCTGTTGGCCTTCATCGTGGTCATTAACAGAAACAGAGCGTTCACCTTCAAAGTAAAAGTGCACTTTTTAAAATGCATTGGTTTCGACATTAAGGTACAGCTTCCAATTTGAAGGTGAACATTCTAAGTTTCTAGTTTGTAGGGTTGGGGAATACACATTTTTCCCCTAGTAATATTTGGTAGAGGGGATGGCAGACCTATCTATAGGCCTATGTCACTGAGGGTGAAGTTGCACCTTTCCAGGTTATGGCTATATAAGGTACCACCCAAGTTTTCTATTGCCAGAGATAATCACTCTGTATGAGTGTTGGTCCCATGTTGTTGTTTTGATTTATTTTTTCTGCTTTATGAAATATCCTACGAAACATGTTATTAATAATATGTTTCATAATTACCTTAATGAAGGCCACAAGCCTAAATACACAGGAAGAAAAATAGTTATACTGCATACTGAAAACGTTGCTGGAGCTGCTCTATGCAGTTTGGAAGTAGTTGAAGTTGTTCCTGGACTTTCTACTCTGTTTATACGAGTGAGTATCTGTTGACATGCTGATAATCTGGTGTTTCCCCTGCAGAAGGTGGACGTCACCAGCAGAGCAGTGTTGGACATCATGACCAAAACTACAGAGTACCTTCAGCCTAACCCAGGTATTAAATATACAAAGGTTGCAGTATACTAAAAAAAATTGCAAAACTATTATTTTGTAATTCAAATTGTGACTCCTGATGTTACTGATGTTATTTCTGCTTTTTAAAGCATCAAGAGCCAAGCTGAGTATGATCAACACCATGTCAAAGATCCGTGGGCAGGAAAAAGGACCTGGTTATCCACAGGCTGAGACAGTCCTAGGAGACGCCATGTTGAAGTTTGGACGGGAGTTAGGAGAGGAGTCCAGCTTTGGTAAATGTATACCTGTTAAATGACTTAAGATAGTATCAGAAAGTTAACCATTTTAAATTATTTTTTCCAATTCAAGATTAGATAATAGAGGAAAATAGGTCATAAGCAGGTAGCAACCTTGGCGGCTCAGAAAAATTGGCTTTTTGCTAATTTCTCACTTCACTTCCAGGCTTGGCCCTCATGGATGCTGGTGAGGCGATGAAGGAACTCGGGGAGGTGAAAGATGCTCTGGACATGGAGGTCAAACAGAACTTTATTGATCCACTGCAGAATCTTCATGATAAAGACCTCAAAGAGATACAGGTCAGTAACAAGTAACATTAGATATGTGGGAAATTGAATTTATAATGGTGACATGTTGTTGAAGTCTTCTTCAACATGAATCTTAAATTGTTTATATCACATGTTCCTTTCTCATCTATTCCAGCATCATTTGAAGAAGATGGAAGGCCGACGTCTGGACTTCGACTACAAGAAGAAGCGTCAGGGGAAAGTCCAGGATGACGAAATCAAACAGGCACTGGAGAAGTTTGATGAGAGCAAAGAGATCGCAGAGCAGAGCATGTTTAACCTACTGGAGAGTGACGTAAGGATAATGTAATATATGTATTCCAATTCCACCATAACTTATTATTATCAGAGTTGAAGGTAAATATGTTCCTTAGCTCTACAGAGAAAAGCGTTAAATAATCTCAGATCATTAATACCAAAACAGAGTTTTGAAGACCAATCAGAAGAAGAAAAACTAATCATATTGTGCCCTCAGCAAATTAAAAGAAGATTTTATATTACAGCCACAAAAACATGTTCAATGTTATTTTTTTTTTAAAAAAGGGGGAACATATGAAATCAAATATTAAGGTCTATTCTTGTTACTGATATGTTCCAAGTAAAAAATTTGATGCTATATACAAACATGGAAAAGACAAGCAATCTTGTGCCTTGCTGTGCCAAACCAGTGCCAGCCCAGCGTGGGTATGGAGGATGGGTTTGAAAGAATAAAAACAACAAAAAACACGTTTATGTGTGTGTTGCAGATAGAGCAGGTGAGCCAGCTCTCAGCATTGGTCCAAGCTCAGTTTGAATACCACAGTCGTGCCTCTGAAATCCTCCAACAGCTCTCCAGGAAGATGGAGGACAGGTATCGATCCAGCCTCCTACTCAGGATAGAAATAAAGCTATAAAAATAGACTGTGTGGTTAGCTAGAACTTAACTGTGTGGCTTCCTTCCAGGATAAAAGAAGTGTCCAGTAAACCGAGGAAGGAGTACACTCCAAAACCCAGAATGACACTGGAGCTGCTGCCACCCCAGCGAAAGCCACAATGGAGGGATACACTCTGCCAAATCCCCAGGAAGATCACCAGGTAGAGAGAGGGTGTCAATCTTCGATGTGCAGTTAGATGACTGCCAGTATCCAGCTCAGTGGTATCTGTCAAATAATGTCCAGTAGAGATGAGGTATCTGCAGTAGTGTCTTGGTAAGTCAGGATCTGGGATGCCTCATGTAGTCTGAGCAAAAAGACGAGCACGTCTACCAGATAGAAGAAGCCGTGGGAGTTCAGATGAGATTTAGAAGAACGGTTTGGCCTACTAATTGCAGGGTTGGCAGTTCAATTCCTAGCCCTTCCTGTCCATGTTGCCAAGTGCAAGGCACTGAACCTTAACATACGATGCATCCTGTAAAAGCGGTAGATACTACAGACTCTACATAAAAGCCTTGAGGAGTGAACCAGTGCAGCAGTGCATTAACCCTATGTTAAGCAATCAGCAGGGAATAACTCCACCGGTTAAAATAAGTCTGGTTGTATTTAAGCGTATAAGAAAATTGCCCCAGTTCTCAATTGCTTGATGTTTTTAATCTTAGTCGCTATTTCAAAGTCATCTTTAAGAGAGTTTTGTGTTTATTTTTTAATATATATTCCTGATCTAGGTCAAAATTGTCAAAAATGATTTCGGAAAGGCCTATAAACAGACTTATTGGCCACATACCCACTGGTTTGTGAAGTCCTGTTGTGAAGCCTTGTAAATTCATAATTGTGAGGCAAATCGGACTGATTGGCATCGCAAACTTGTGATTGATAAGTCGTTATCTATCTGTCTATCTAATTTTCAGTCAGACTCCATGTTCAACACCTCAATTGGAAAAACACAGGAACGACATCAGAAATGCTTATCTCAAGGTTTCACAATGAGTCTTCACCATCAAAAAAAGGCCATCACAGTGGCTCATTGCTCTATCTGCCAGCCCCCCCCCCCCCCCCCCCCCCCCCCAAAAAAAAAAAAAAATTATTAATTAAAGCATGTCAGAAAGGAGACACAAACCAAGCCTCGGGGCTCGCAAGCTAGTGTACTCCCAGTGCTCGGCATCTGGTGTAAAGATGAGTTCCAAATTAGCATGCGCATCCATCCACTGTGGCATCCCCTTGGGAAATTATTTAGCAGCTGAAAGTTTCTTTCTACCTTCCAGAGTAGTATTAGAGTCTGTTAAACTTGTTTCATATTCGAGACAATTTACTTGTATGGACTTGCATGATTTTATTTTAAGTTTAATTATGAAATATACAAAGTTATTTTAAAGATTCCTGACTTTCTCTGGATTTTAGTTGTGCAGGATTTCAAATTTAGTTAGAATGGTTTTCAGTTAACAGGTGAGCCTTGTCAAACCATTATGTTGATATCCAGCAAATTAGCCCCGTTCAATGCACAGCAAGAAATTCTTAAGTAAAACAAAATAGGCCTCGTATGTAACAGTGTCATTAAGCTAAACCAAAACAAACCAGATAACCAAAAATGCCTCATAGAGAGTGAAACTGACTCGCTATGTTTTGCTTCTGTCCATTCACAGCCCCTATGGACCAGCCATGTTGTCGAGCGCTCTACGACTTTGAACCAGAGAATGAAGGTGAGCTGGGCTTCAAAGAGGGGGATGTCATCACCCTGACCAATCAGATCGATGACAACTGGTACGAGGGTATGATCAACGGCCAGTCGGGCTTCTTCCCCATCAATTATGTGGATATCCTGGTGCCGCTCCCTCATTAGGTCCTGTTACCAACCTTCCCCTTCCCCTCGACCAATCCAGACACCCAGAAAACAGCCTGTATTTGCATAAACAACAAACCACGCCCTCCTTCTACTTCTTCTTCTTCTGTGCTTCTGTGCGATTCTGCTTTCACAAAATGGACTGAAACGAGAGAGAAGCCCGAGATGGGATACATAAGATGCGGCAGTAGAACAGCGATTAGAGTAGAAGAAGAAAGGGAGAGGAGGATTATAGCGTGAGAGCTGCATAAGCAAGGGACTGAAAGAGATGAAAAGACAAAGAGATGATGTTCTTTTATAGCGCAGTGCTTGGCCGGGCAGCACAGAATACTGTGAGGTTATGGAGACTTGCGAATAAGGCACGGTGTATATGTACGTGCATGTATGTGTCTGTATGTGCGTTTTGACCTGTTCTTACTGTATTTATGATCAAGCCAGCACAAATTCCTGCTTGTCGGTTTAGCTGCCTGACAGCTTTTTTGTGAGACTGTCTTCTTTCTTCTTTTCTTGCTGTATTTCTCTAAAAGTAACTGTTCTTTCTACCTTAACTTGCCTTCTTGTGCTCTTTTTCATACCTAGATTTTTCAGAAACTGTCACAGTTTTACCAGCTGTCTATCTTTGTTACTTTCTCTTGTCTTGTTATTTTCTTTCATTGGGTAGCACTACCTTTTAGAAAGGCTCCATAGTCCAGATTGTAGACCATCAAAATAACAACCCAGAGCCACAGATCCATAGAGTTTACGATTTAGGTATATTTCAACCTCTTTCTAGCTCTTTTTGTAACACCCTCTGCCTTTGCTGACACTGCATAGCATTTAAATTCAGTGGCTGAATGCATGATCCAGCCAAAAAAAGATTGACTGTGTTGAAGTAAGCTTGGTCTTGCTAGAATGGAAAAGATAACATTTATCCACTTGTTTTTAAACCCATTTATCTTGTAAAATGGAACTTTTAGGAGGGTTTTGAGGCTTGAGGATCAAGAAACTCATTCAACACATCACTAAGCAGGAGTTCAAGTGATGAAAAGGAGAAGTTTGGGTTACTCTTTTTACCAAGCAGCACTGATTTGCCATCACAGCCACAGATGAATGTTATTGAACAGAGCCTTGTTTGTTTTTGTTTTTTATTTGATACACATTTGAACATTCCAGTATGCATAGTGAGAAAGAAGTTTGTTTGTTTTTTCCTTTCTATATACTGTGGTTTCCTTGTACTCTGTGGAGTAGGAGCTTGCTGATTTGTCTAAATATGTGGCTTTTGCATGCATGACTGTGTGTGGCTAGATGGCTTAAAAAACAGCAATTTTAGATTTCTTCAGATTTTCAATAACTCATGCTCAGAAACATAATTAAGTTTGGGAGGTGATACTCCCTTGCCAAAAGGCACGTCAGTAGGACATGTAGTAGCTGATGAACAGTTACAACTAGTGCTCCCAGCGTTAATCTCATTAAAATGACATTAATGCCATTTTAACGAGATTAACGCTGGGAGCACTAGTTACAAGAATTAATATCTACCCAACAATCTGTCTGAGAAGTATCAGTAAAGTCTACTGTGAATGACCATGGCAGACCCGATGACATGAACGTGCTTTGCATCCTTTATTTACACACAAACACATAGAGATTTAGCTCTCCTGCTGCCAGCTCAACAATATCACAACAACTAACCATCACAGGACCCGTCAGCGGGGCATGATTGCAGATGCTGTGAAGGTGCATCTGCCTTCCTTGCATGGCACCGCAGGCCCCACCCCGCCACATACCCCCATCGCCCGACTGAGGCCGGGCAGACATCCGGCCGAACCTACTCCACCACCACGAGCGGGAGAGGGGATCAGCCCGGATCGTCGGTGCCCCTGGCCCCTGGCCAAGGGGTGTCAGTTCAGGTGGCCGCCCACGAACCCAGCGGCGCCGGCGAAGCTGGTCCGGAGGTCAGCCGCGTGGCAGGTGGACGCGGCGCAGCTGGCACGGTCGTGAGCCCCAGCTAACAGGCGGCTGGGCAGATGTTCGGTGTACACCGGCCACTGGTTGGGGTGAGGCCGGTCTGGCGTGCACGTCCAATTGAGCAGGCTCCCCTGGCACAGGGACCTCCATCTCCTCGCGCGGCCCCTCCGTCACCACCACCACCGCAGCTCCAGGCTGGAGCAGCCCCTCGCGCGGCCCCTCCGTCACCACCCCCGCTTCCGGCTGGCGGGGACCCTCACATGCCTCCTCCACCACCAGCGATGGTGTAGCAAGTTCCTCCCACGCTGACCTCCAGCTCGGGCTGGGCAGGTGGGTGAGCTAGTGGTGGGCTCAGCAGTTGCTCCTTGTCCCTCCTCCGGAGAGCAGGAATGGGAGCTGGCCCCTGCCGGGCACAAGCTACTCCCACCCGAGGAGTGGGGAAGGGTGCGGTGACAGGCTGCGGACCGGCCACCCCAGAGGTGTCGGGGAGCACCTGTGGGGGTGGCGGCGGTGTCGGGCAGGACCGGATTACCACCGCCAGATCCTTCATTCTCTGCAGGTTCTGCTCTGTCTGGTCCTTCAGCTCTTTCTGCTGCCGGCGACACACCGCCGCCTGCTCCCGCTGCATGGCTGCCAGCTCAGCCACCATTTGCACCATCTCCTCTCTCTGCTTGCCCAGTCCTGAGTCTGCCGAGCCTCCCGTCCTGGGTTTCGGCACCACTGTGAATGACCACAGCAGACCAGGTAACATGAACATGCTTTGCACCCTTTATTTACACACAAACACACAGAGCTGCAGCTCTCCTGCTGCCAGCTCAAAATTACCACAGCAACCAACCATCGCATGATCCAGCGCTATGCTTAAGTCGGCGGGTGTATCCGCCTTCCGTGCACGGCACCGCAGGCAACGCCACATCTACGCTTTAATCTTTAGAGTGCTGTTAGGGGCCCGACTATTTTACATGATCATAGTTCCCACTAAACAAAGTATCTGAAATTCCGTGGTGAATATTTCAGAATCTTTCCAACTTTATTGTTATTTGGCAATTAAAAACTTCTAGTATTTTGGTCTCAAACACTAAAACTCTCTAACACTAGTTGCTAAGCTTTATGTTGAAACAGTAAAGCAAGATCAAAACATTTTGCTGTCATGAAACCTGTTGTAATGCTAATACTAGATTCCAGATTGTTTATGTCAAAATCCCGATAGCTTACCAGGGAGAATATACTATATTTTTGCCTGGTCATGATACCAGTTGCCTGTTATAGCTGTGTTTAATGGCAACTAACTGGGCCGACAAAGGTCAGTGCAGCTCAGATGTGCCATATTCACAATGGAAGTCATTCGCTAAACCATCTGCATTGAATAATATCTATAATGTAAAAAGTTGCACACAATGGAATTGATTCATAGCAATGTGGCAACCAGAGGCCATAAGAAGTCCATGACCTTCAGTGACTTCAAGCGACTATGGCCAAAGTAACCACTGGCAATGGGAAATGGATGGGATCCAAGATAAACTTTTCTCATCTTCCAGGTGAGCAACTGAAGTATATAACAATGAAGAGTGAAGTCTATTGAGTTTGGAAAGAAAAGCTTCTGGACTTTCATCTAAGAAGCTTCTTCAACTCTAAGAACTGAAGGACCTTCTTGGATGAGAGGTGAAACATCATCAACAAACTTAAAGAAGTCCAGACGCTTTTCTTTACAAGCTCCTTAGACTGCAGTGACCTGGATGACTGAGAGCCAACAGACAATGGATAGTGAAGAATATCTGTATTGTCATATGACCTGATAGTGAATAACAATAGAAGGTAACCTAGGCAACCAGTGGCCGGAACACTCACCAGCAACCAGCTGTCAGCTTCAAAGTAATGCGTGATGACCAAAATTGCTGTTTGATGACCAAACTTTTTTTTAGGTTGCACTCAAGTTTTAGAATTTTGTCTGCCTTCTTGTTCATAGAATGATACATTTTGTTATATCAGAAGGTTGTTAATGCCCTTAAACATCTCACTAAATTCAAGATTTACTCATTTATTTATTTTAACCCTACGATCGTGACATCTTTTTTGCTTCTGAACCTGTTGTCATAATCTCAGGCACAATTATACCATTCTTTAGCCAAATGCTTCAGATATCTCATTCTAGTTTTCTCTTAAACAGTTGCTGGAATAGTTAAATGTTAGTAAGAACTCTGTGTTGGTGGTAGCTCCCTGCTGCAAACGCGATGTGTAGCATCTAGCAGGATGGCTACAATGCCAAAATGCTTCTCATTATTCTCAGTTTCTGGACAGATCTGCAGTATTGTTAAAAGCAGTGTAAAGGAGTCTACTTTGACAACGACCATATGAAAAAGGTTGATATTATTTACTGTTAAAGGTTCTCTGATAAAGCAACTTTTAAAGATCTGGACTCACAATTAGAGAGATGACTCAGTTTAAATAACTGAAACATTCCAGTAATATTAAGAGCTCTCTTCGAAATAGAGGACAGAACTACAAACCTAACATGTGTTACTTGTTGAAATAGGCATCTAAGTATAGTTCTGGGTTTATGTCAAATCAACTGATAAAGGAAAACGACAACACCTTGGTCATCTCTGCTTTGAATTCTAGTTGTAATTTACCAGTCACACATTTTTTAAAACGGACTGTTTGATACTTATTGTACAGAGTTTAAGAATAATTTTAAAAAAAAATCTTAGGGTTCTAGGGTTTTCTATCTGAGCATTATTTATGAACCAGCAGGAATCTGTGTTAGCACGGCTGATGCTAATGTGCCAGAAGTGGCTAACCAGCTAGCCTTTAGCTTAACATTCCTGTACTCTTGCTTTGTTGATGCAGTGTTGAGCAGAATACGTTAGAGTATTTAGTGCCTGATTACTGAATACCTCATCTTAAATGTAACATATAGGCTATTGAAAACAACAGAGAAATATAACATGTTCCGAATTTTTCTAGAATACTCCGCCAGAAGAGCGGCTTTCATGTTAAACAGGTTATACTACAATCTTTTTTTCCTATTACTTACAGACCATTAACATATATGATCATTTTATACTACTAAAATCAACATACTAAGATCTATTAGCAGGTTAATGGTTTACATGTATAACGTGGACCATATTAAAATATATAAAATCTTTACGGTTTTCTACCAAACTTTAGGCAAAATGACGGGTTTGATTGTCTGCTTGTTAAGTAATCAGGTATTAAACCCTATTTCCAGGTATCAAAGCTCAAGACATTGAACTTAGGACCACAGTTTTTCATACTAAGCAATCCAAAACATGCAGTAACACACTGATTATTATTCATGTGTAGTGGATGGTGTCATCTCTGACTTCTAGGCTGATGTTTTATCTGTGTCCAGTGTTTTCTGTCTTCCATATGAAGTTTATATCTGCCAGCAGCGCATCCTCTTACATTTTTATTGAGAACAATTTAAGCCGCATCCTACATCCTCATCCCTGTGCTGATGTGTTGATATTAGCCTACCTATTGCTCTGTAGCCAGCTACAAAGGAGTAGATCATTATGTCAACTAACCCAACTTCAGTGACCCTCTATATGTTACTGCTAGTTTCCATAGCAGTCTTCATTTGCATCTAGAAGTGCTGTATGTTTATAGTTTTTTCAGAAAGACGTCAGTAAAACATGGTATACAGTCTTTAAATGACAACTATCTCAGTGACTAAAGTCAGCTTACTGCTAACTCTGCCAAACCCCATAGATCACTGTTTTAATGGATGCCTGGATAATAAATTATAACACCTGGAAAACACCACACTGATAATTTTATCGGGATCTAGACCTTAAAAAAAAAAAAAAAAAAAAAAAAATAGTGTTCAGAAAGGACATTTGGACCTGGAGATGGCTGATGAGGTTAGGCTTAAAAAGCAGATATAAAAAATCATGACCATTATAATTATATTTACAATCTTATTGCCTTCTCTTGCTAAAGTCTAATGATTAATCAGTGCATAACACATACCAGAGAAAGTCTATGCCACCTAAAATGGCACAGATACTTAAGAAGTGTGACAGAGGCAAGACAGAAAACAACAAAAACAAAATGCTTTAGTTGAGATATTTGTCAAGATAAAATATTTGATAGAAGTTTGATTGAAGGACGGGAAAACCTAAAGCTACTATACAATCCTTTTGAATAGTAATAATAATAATAAAAAAGGAAAAGTACTGGTTCAGACTAAACAGTATCTTCTATAAACTGTCAATAATACTGAATATAAAGGCAATAAGTTCTGATGGAACAATAATATTTAAGGTTTCATCAAAGGAAGAGGTATCTACCCATCTGTCTATTTATCTATCTATCTATCTATCTGTGAAAGAGCTAAGACATCTCTTCCATTGCCAAAGCACATGCGTGAAAACAACAATACAATCATCAAATAAAACTTTATAATAATCTCTTTCCAGTCTTCAATTTTTTTTCTGCCATATACCTGCTTCTGCATAAATGTTACAGGTTTTTGTAAAACACAGAGGTTTGGTTGGTGCAAACATATGTTCAGTGTTTTCTTTTTACTTTATTCTGTCTGTAAGTTCTGTGTCTGAAAACCTGATTTTTCTGAGTCTGCCTGTCGAATGTGTGTGAGCTGCATGCAACTGGACCGCTTCACGTCTGCTTTTTGAGATGGATTTTTTAAAAGACAAAACATTCAAAAAGGGAAAAAGAGAAGGGGGAGATGTTCGTCCTGCTGGCTTTTGTCTTGCAGTGCAGTGAACCTAGGTTAACTCTGCTACTCTTGTTTTTTGTTGTTCAGTTATTGTACTCTTTGACCTGTTGAAAATTCATATGGCACTCTTCTTCAACTTACAAAGTGCTTTAAGACTTTTTGTATTTCTTTGAATGATGTTTTTATTTTTGCTTTTTTGTTTTACTTCCACTGCGATTTGCCCTCTATGGCGACATGTATTCTAACCTCAATGAGGGACTTGTACAGTGTTACCCTCCATTTCCCCTGTTCACCTTGGTAAGAGTCAGACCTAGGCCACATTACCTACCTAAAGTCAGTTTCACCTCTCCAGTTGAGAGATCAGTCATGACACTCCAAACAAAAGCTGCAGGTCTCCAGTCTTTCCTCAGAGGTACAGCTGTTCTGAAAGGAGAAACACCGTCATTGTCTGGGGCTAAACTTGAGAAGCACCAGCTGGCAGATTCTAATATACTTTACATTTGGACTTCTGCTAAAAAAAAATCATTTTACATTAATTATGTATTAATAAGCAGGTTAATAACCTAAAAGAAAGCATTTGCGAAATTGTATAAGTATTGGTGTCTTGTGATAACTGGTTGGAGAAATTACAGGCTTAATTATTTTCTTGCTAACAGTAGCTTTAGAAGATTTAGGGGCTTCTCATAGCTGATGGTTTCCACCAGTGTACAGCAACAATGAACTAAAAAAATATGTTGTATAATTTAACAGTAAGATACAATAGTTAATATCACCTCCCACTTCATTATGGACATCTGTTTAACCTCTTGTTACCCATATATAAAATCAACCAATCACATGACAGCAAATCAGTGCCTTTATGCACTATGACTATGAATACTTAGATAATGCTGAGGGAAGAAACAATATTCACATGGCTTTGAATGTGGCATTGTTGCCACACAGGGATCTCCAGGGTTTTTAAAAATGGTCCAAAAAAAGACAAAATATCCAGTCAGTGGCAGTTCCCTGAGTGAAAATGTCTTGTTAAGGTCAAAGGTTGGAGCTGATAGGAACGCAACAGTAACAGTAACACTGTGCCATTCCTTTCAGCTAAGAGCGGGAGACCGAGATAGCAATTCACATAAGCTCACCAAAATTGGACAATAGAAGAGGGAAAAACATTTCCTGATCTGATCAGTCTCAATATCCGCTGTGATATTTAGACAATAGGATCAGAATTTGACATAAACAAAGCATCTTGCCTTGTATTAACAGTTTAGGCTGGTGATAGAGTGATATAGTGTGGGATATTTTTTTGGCAAAGTTTGAGCTCTTTCTACTAGGTGAGCATCATTTAATGTGACTGCTTACCTGAGTATTGATGCTGACTGTCTTCTGATGGGTGATCAGAGTTCATTGTATTCAAATGGTTCCCCACAGTCACCAGATTTCAATTTAATAGAGCATCTTGGGTGGAAGACGAGAGTCACATCATGGGGGGCGTAACTGACAAATCTGCAGCAACTGTGCGATGCTTTCTTTTTATATGCACCCAAATAAACGAGGAATGTTCACAGAACCTCGTTGAATCTATGCCATGAAGAATTAATGCAGCTCTCAAGGCAAAGGTGGGTCCAACCCAGTAGTAGCAAAGTGTACTTAATAAAGTGACCAGTGAGCAAATATACTCTCTGTGCTTCAGAATTAGTGTTGGAGTGATGTGAAACCCCTGAAGCTACAGCCAGTTATCTCGGAGAAATAAAGAATTGATTGTCTTGCTTGGCTCAAAGACGGCAGCATACACCAATAAACTGGGCTTGATTGATCTAACTACTTGATTGATCAACAGGTTAGGATTTGAGGTGTAGAGTGTCCACTTGCAAAAAAAAAATTAATGTAAGCTACTTTCCTTTGTGCACCAAGGATGACAGTATATTTAAATAAAAATTGGTGTTTTATTTTTAACTCAAGCTGTTTTTTGCTTTTTTGAGGCTCCACCTGTGAGGTTTAACTCAAGCAGAAGGATTTCTCCCAAGGGAGCGGGTCTGCCTCTGAGAGCTGACCTGCTTCAAAGAAACATTTGCAAAACTAAATCTAATCTCTGCACCATGATTTTTGGGGTGTAATAATGTGGCCGGGGTCTGAACTGTGGCTGTGTTACATAATCATACTTTATGCCTTGTGGCTGTATGAAATGGCCCTATGACTTTGGAACCTGCTGTCCTCTGGTGAGCTACTTGTGTGTATGTTAATATATACACACCTTGTTGGTATTTATTTATTTATATATGTATTGTATGTATTGATTTGGTTATTTATTAATTTATTTATTCCTGTGTCCTATTTAATGGTTAGGCACCTGTGACATATTTGACGGTCGTCAATACATTGGTGTATGGTGTTGAGTATGGGAGGGGTAGTGATTGGGGGGAGGATGAAGGGGTATTTTGGGGGGGTTGGGGGTGGGGTTGGTCAATGGAAAAAATCTAGCTGTGATACTAACTCTAACTGTTGCTCTCCTTGTATTGGACAATGATATAATCTAAGACCACTGTATGTATAACTGCTTGTCGTGAAGATGAACTACAATGTAATGACAATAAAGATTAACACTATGATGACACGGCGCAAACAAGGCTCCAATCTGTTCTTCACAATGAGTCGATAAATGGAGGGATCAGACAAAGAGCTACAGCACCACTGACTGCACAAAAGTGGAACTGCATCAACAACCAGCAATGATTGCTAGTTTTAAAAATCCTTCCTGTAATTTCATATTGGAAATGTTTCGGTTTGAGTCTATAGCACATAATTTGCAGGTCAAAGAAAAAAATGAATTCATGAGCAAACAGTTTTAATCTGCATTTTAATCACATTTTCTCAAAATTACTGTTAATATATTATGTTGTAAGTTAAAAATGATAACCACAATGATACATTAAGCTACAACAACAACGATGATGATGATGATAATAATAATAATAATAATAATAATAATAATAATAATAATAAATATAAATAAGTGAAGGCTATAGTGTGTAGTGAAAATGTCATAAAGTCATAGTGAAAGTGAATTATCTCACATGCCAGACATTTTTTGCTAGTGATAAGCAATTCTTCATTATCGTTTATATTAATGTGGAAATAAATGAGATATGATTTTTCTTTTAGAGTTAAGTTACTGCACGTGGTCGACTTTTTATATCTGTGTAATGATTCCAAATGACAGTATAGTGGCGCTGTAGAGTATTGTTCCCCTACTGCTGCCGTTTCCCTCCATTTACAAATCAATATCTGATATGTTCAAAACCACCCTCAGAAACTCGAAATTTACATACTCAAGCTGAAAAAAACTCAAACTGTCTATATCACAGGAAAAATTGGTGAATTTATAAAGCATCTAGTAAGGTTTAAGGAATCCAGCAGTCTTGAATCAGTTTTATTATCACTGTTTAAAAATACTGTCCGCATTAAATGTTTTGGCCTATTTGTATTATTTTTAGTCATTTCTGTGCGAAGGCTAAATATCTGATTTATAACTCAGGCATTCAATGCACCATACGGCCTGACCCACTTTTCCACATGCGCCACTGGAGCGTTCCGAGCATGCGTCAAGCTAAAGCGAGTACACTAGAACCTAAAGGAGGTTTCGTGTGTTCCAGCTAAAATGAGATGAAACGTAGAACTCTCACACGCGCTGGATAATCTCAAGACGAAATAAGTGCATATACGTGGATGAATTATAGAGTGCATGGCCTGAATGTAAAGTGTGCGAACCTCTGGGCGGAATAAGCAATGTTTCTACTTCCGCTATACCCACATAACCACAACTTTATTTTGAAAGCCGTTCCCGGAAATGACGAGTATCTATTGTGGCTAGCTTCACTCCGGTTCCGCGTGTTGATGCTGAAGAGAGGACGAGAGAGAAAACAAGCTTTCCATAACGTAAAGAACCAAAGCCAGGAAAAACCGGAGGAAAATGGACATGAAGAAGAGGGTCTCCTTAGAGTTGAGGCACCGGTCGCCCTCGGAGGTGAGTCTCTCGGTTGTGTGCTTCTTTATTGGAATTGATCTGCTGTAGACCGGCAGGAGGAGGGGTGGCGAGCACATGGCAGCGTGTCTGCAGCTTGAGGGGAAAAAGTGATTTTAAAAAAAGCATATCTAAAAAAGGCAAAAGTTTAGATCTAAGCTAACACAAAGTCTGCGAAATTCTTGAATTAGCTGCTTTCCTTCAACTAAGTAGCTGTTATCAGCCGCTCGCAAACAGCGCAGTCACGCAGTTGTTTACCACGTTGGTTTTCATTTTATGCCCACGCAGTTCTCGTTTTATTCATATTACTGATGCTCTTGAAAGTTATTAAAAATTTAAATGAAAATCCCCACGCATGAAAATTAACTTAAAAACCGCCTGCTTATCAGGGAAATAAAAATATAATCGACGTCTTTTGGGCCTGGCTAATTCTAGAATTTCATTTATTTCGAAGTCGATAGATGGCATTTTAATTCTAAAACCCCCATTGCGTATTAACATTTTATTTACTTGTTAATATTTTGTTAAAAATATTTGTTCTGCAACTCAACCGAGTCACTTTTTAAAAATAACTGTTTACGGAAAACGCGTTTCCAGAGATTAGTCGGATCCAGCGAGCGTAAACGCGCTAGGGCGCGTAGCCAGCGGGCGTGCTAGCGCTACTTTTATAAAGTGGCTGAATCGTTGTGGCCCGAAATTTACGACACTCGTTTAACTCATATCATTTCTCATAGAACACCGGAATGAGAGACATTTTCCGCCGCAGTAACCTTATCATTTTAAGGTCGATAGTGAGGGCTGCCGCGGAGCGGAGGGGCTGGAGTAATAAACACGCAGCTACTAGCAACAGAGCTAACTAGCAGCGTCACGTTTTGCTAACGAGTTACAAAACAGAGCCATCGGTCTGGCCCCGTTCCAACATGAAAACAGCAACGGCTTCCTCTGTAGGATCCTATTTTGTTTTTCTTTTTGAAACAAACTGAAAAATGACGAGATTTACAACTAAATATGATATACCCTAAAGGGTTTTGGTGGTTTTTTGAAAATAAACATATTGTATGTAATGCGGTTGTATTTCAAACATTACAGAATGTTTAAAATACTGAGGGCAATGTATGTACAGGTAATCTCTGAAGCCTCAAATGCTCAGGTATTAGGCAGTGTCTCTCTCTCTCTCTTATTTTTTTCTCTCCTTTTGGCTGTCCCCAATCTCCCTACTGTGGCCATTTCAGAAGTTTTTGAACCAATAAAAATCATGGAAAGCTACTCTTGGAGTTGGTGTAATGTTTAATTGGGCTAATGTGGTTGGAGTGATAGGTTCAAGAGTGAAAGGGAATGTTTACTAGATTGTCGTGAGAACTGCTGCAATGTATGGTTTAAAGATGGTGGCACGGTCAAAAAGACAGTAGGCAGAGCTGAAGATGTTAAGGTTTCTATTTTGTAGTGAGCAGGTTAGGACAAAATTAGAAATGAGAAAACAAGAGGGACAGTTCGGTTTGCGCGGTTTGGAAGACAAAGTTGGAAAGCCAGTTGGAGGCTGAGATGGTTTGGTCATGTGAGGAGGAGCAATGGTGGATATACTGGACAAAGGGTGATAAACATGGAGCTGGCAGGCAGGAGGAAAGGAGGAAGACCACAGAGGAGGATGCAAAGTATAGGGTGATCAGTTATCAAGTTATTCCAGATTTCCAGCTGAAGCAAAATTCAGGTATGAGGTGACACTTTAAGGTTTTGCTGTAGTGCCCACTAAAGGACAGCACTCAGAGAAAGGAAAAAAAAATGTTTGAAGTTTTGTCCACATTATTCAAATGAGTGAAAATTATTAACTGATGATGCTTTTTGTACATTTTTAAATCTGGCTGAAAAATAAATGTCACTACTACGACCGGAATACTAGCACATTAATTAATTAAGGCCATTGCATATTTTTAATACAGACCACTATTTAATAGTAAAAAGCTGCCGTATGTTATTGCCCTCTGGTGGTGACTAAAATACTGCATCTTATAGGACCGGAACTTCATCCATCTTTTATGGTGTCTGTGGGTATCAGTGTTTTTCGAACTCTGTTTTAGGTACATATAGACTGAAAAAACTGATTGAATGAATCATCAGTTTGAGGTGAAGGGACGTCCTTTTTTTTTTTTTTTTTTTTTGCTTGTTTTCCACATGACCCCAAGTACTGCAAGCCAGTAAATGGGTAACTTGTGTCAGCTTAACATTCTGCAAAAGTCCTCCTTTATACGTAGGGGATGATTGGGTTTTATTACAAGGGAGGCGCTGTGATCATACAATGAAACACTGACATGTTTCACGAAAACGCCGTGGAAACTCCCGTGTTCTCGCGCTGCTTCTGTGGGTAACCACGCTTTCTATTTGAAGTCACCTTACCCGTTAGGCAGTGCTCAGTACAGGAAAATGAATTAGTCACATTGACCTCGCTATTTAATCAAACCATCAAGTGAGTCATTTGAGGTTACAGATTTGTTTCATGTCACCAGCTGACAACGAGATTACAGCGGCAGCTCCACTGATTTAGCAGATTCTTCATCCACATGTAAACGCAGAAGTGGAGTTTCTGAAGAACTTAAACTTGGAAGAGTTTCGGTGATCTAAAAAGTTGTTTACATGTGAACGAAGGATCAAAACACACAGGGGAAAAAAAACAAAATAAACTAGGGCTGGGCAATATGGCCTAAAATCCATATCAAGATATAATTTAAAGCAGCGGTCCCCAACCCCCGGGCCTCGGACCGGTCCGTGAGTCGTTTGGTACCAGGCCGCAAGAGTTGAGGCTCGGTGTGAAATGTATGGTTTTTATCGGTTTTCAGCGTTATTTTGTTATCGTTTTTATCGTTAACTCTGTTTTCCTGGGTCTTTTCACGTGTGTTATGAATAAATCTTCTTTTTTTCGGTACGGTACTAGTTTTATTTTGTTGTATTTATCCGCGACACCTTAAAGGCCGGTCCGTGAAAATATTGTCGGGCATAAACCGGTCCGTGGCGCAAAAAAGGTTGGAGACGGCTGATTTAAAGCATGTGCGGTAACGATTATATCGCAATACGTTCTTTTCTTCTGTATAACGTATTTTACACACTATAAGGCACGCTTAAAATCCTTTCATTTTCTCAAAAATCAACAGTGTGGATTGTGTATGAATTCTGGTTGTGCTCACTGACCTCGAACCGATTTTATGTGGTACATGGCACTCAGAAATCTGTCAAAAATTTTTACGGACTTTGGTAAGCTACGAAGCTGCACCGCTTGATGGATTGTTAGAGCATTACGGCTGCTGTAGTCAGGAGCCTCGCGGCTGTGATGGAATACAGCATTAATGAATAGATGGTAGGGAAGTGGAGGAAGCACAGTTTTTGCCCATATTCCAAAATGCTTCGTCTCTTTGATTTTACTGTCGCCCGCCATAATTTGCAGATGATGTTGTTTGCAGCCACTGCCATGCTTTCGACCAAAACAGGCGCAGCTTGATGACACCATCAACATGCACGGTAGAGCAGAATAGTCAAAATCTCTAACGCTGGCCAAATTTATATAGTTTCTACCGTTACTGTTTATACCGCCCACCCCTAACATAAACCCTATGAATACCTGCGTATGTGTGGAAGCTGCACGATTATTATAAGGAAGTTTTTATTTTTGCATAAACAAAGTAAGCAGAGAGGAAAAGCTCAACTAGATTAAACATACAAGAGCACACAGTGTATTCAAAAAAAACGTTGATGTTTTATTATGTTTTTATTACAACATGCTGTTACTGTATCAACCATCACGCAAAAATTGAAAATGATATGTTGAAATCTGGAGGCTAAACGTGAAACATTCAGGGTTAAAAGTGGCGAAGAGTCACAGAGTCAAACTGTAACCAGTTTAATGTGTCACTCTTCTCACATGCTGCTTAAAATAGAAATAGTGTTTACAGTTATCCACTCTTTCACCCGGTTGGCGACTTTGAGCCATGCTGGATTAACGGCGCGCTGTCCCTTCTCTCCCCTCAGGTCCAGGAGCTGGTCCTGGATAACTGTCGCTCGAGCGAAGGAAAGATCGAGGGAATCACAGAAGAGTTCTCGAATCTGGAACTGCTCAGCCTCATCAACGTCGGCCTGACCAGCGTCGCAGACATCCCAAAGCTGGCCAAACTCAAAAAGGTGAGAGGGCCTGCAGAGCGTCAGGAAACCAGATGTTCATGTAAATGTTTGAAGAAGGTGCAGATGTTCAGCTTTGCAGAGCTTTCAGTTCCTTTTCCAGCACGTTTTCTCTTTGTAGTTTCTGAAAGGTGATTCAAATTTGATTGTTTGGTTTGTTATTGGTGAATTTCTCAGTTACGTAGCCTGTGGACAGCTGCCTCTGGTATACTTTGCTTGCTTTTTGGTGCAGCAGAGGGTTGAGAAGCTTTGTGTTTGGCTTCAACTGTCACACGTTTGATGGCTTTTTGTGTCTTTCTTTTTGTCCTGTCAGCGCTCTAAAAGTAAAAGACACTAATGATGTAATAATATAAAGCTGCGATATCACCAGGTTTTTAAAAATATATATATATTTCTGTTTGATTTTTTGATTCACAGCTTTTCTTTGTGTCTCTGCAGTTGGAGCTCAGTGACAACAGGATATCAGGTGGTCTGGAGGTCCTGGCAGAGCGGCTGGTGAACCTAACGCACCTTAACCTCAGTGGGAACAAGTTCAAAGACATCAGCACCCTGGAGCCGCTGGTGGGTGGAGTCTACATCGTTATTTAAAAAAGAAGTGACAGATCACTGCTGTGTGCTTTTGTATGTGAATAGGTTGTAACCATCAGTAAATCATATAACAGCATGAAACACAAACACATTTATATATGTATATATAAACAAACAGTTTCTATAGTAACAGCCAACATGGACGACAGTCAGCAGCTCTGTTATCCTTATACTGACATGTAGGTATACATATATGTGCTGGTCTCAGGTGTCCATAATGCAATTTCAGCTTGTAGTGACATAATAGTGCACGAGCTGTGGGTCGTCAGTATTATGTCCAAAGCAAACTTGCACACAGTGTGCTGTAGCCAAACGAGGGCAGCACTTTGTACTTCTTCATTAGTTCTTTGAAAATGTTTTCAGAAAACTGATCGGATGTCCGTCTTTGTCCCTCCAGAAAAAGCTGCCCCAGCTGAAGAGTCTCGACCTGTTTAACTGCGAGGTGACAAACCTGGCCGACTACAGGGAGTCCATCTTCAAGCTGCTCCCCCAGCTCACCTACCTGGACGGCTACGACATCGACGACTGCGAGGCCTCCGACTCCGAGGGCGAGGGAGACGGCGTCGACGATGAGGACGAAGAAGGTGAAGGTTTGATTTCTAGAAAACTGAGAGAAAATTAAAGCGACAGTAATATTAAGATAGTTCTTTTTATTTTGCAGAGGGCGAGTCAGAGGACTTTGAGGAAGAGGAAGAGGAGGATGAAGAAGACGTAGTGGCTGAGGAGGACGACGAAGACGACGACAGCGGTGATGAGGTGAGTTTGGAGTTAAATCAGTAACATTTACATAGAAATGCTGAAGAACGATGAAAGGAGGGAAAATGAGATGCAAAGTGTCTTCTGTTTATCTGTGACGTATTTGCTCGTCTGTCCTCCACATGCTGTCTAAAACCACTTTCATCACAGCATCACAGTCAAATGCCCTCTGTCCTGTGAATTTGGTGCATTAAGACTACAATAAGATGGAGTCAGTCTGCAATTTAATGAGGTTAAGTTGGCGTTTACATGTTACAGTTCGTGATGAATCTCTGAAAAGTCCAGGCAGAACCTCAGAAATGTAACCAGAATGCAACCAGTTAAGTGCCATACTGCACAGAGACGTGTTGCATTCAGGGACACAAGAGTTGCTCAGTATTTGCAGCATGTTGGGAATCTGTCTGCATATATAAATAATTAATTGTAAACTCCTCGACAAAGTGACTGCAGGCACACTGGGATTGGTTGGAGGCAGGTTGGCTCCCACCAGGAGACCCGTGCAGTTAAACACCCATATGGATAATTTATATACAACAGCTCTGTTTGTTTATAGGTACACACATGTGCTTTCATGTAGTCCTCCAAAACCCGACAGGTGTCTGTAGGTTAAACACAGATTGCTTGGAAAGGAACAGGGAAGCTTGTGGTGCGCTTGATGAGTCAGGAGAGGGTCTCCTTAATTCTTGTTCACGAAAATTAAAAATCGTCATGTTTGATAACAAGAAAGGAAACTGGCTACACTTAAAAACAATACGGCGAGAAAACACGTACACAAAGTCTGGCGAAAAGCTGTATGCCAAGCACAGTTTGCTATAACAACCCCACACACTATAGGTGGTTCCAGTAAAAGCAACGAAAGGCAGGATTTGTTTGGTTCTTAGCCAAGTAAAACCATTCAGGCGTCACTAGTAAAACATCATCATGCTTTTCTCATGTTCATGAGTAGAGGCTGGTCAGTGTTCTGCGCATGGCTGAGTCGGTCAAAAACACACAGCTTTTGCAGTAGTACAGTTTAAATGTTCACAGTTTACGTTCAGTAAACAGTAGTAAAACTTTGATTGTTAGCTTGTGGTACATTAGTCTGCTCTGACTTTCCGAGCGGGGTAATCCGAGTTGAGGGAGCGTTCCACAACACATTTCCAACTGGGAACTCGGACTTTCCGACTGATTCGGAAGAGGCACTGTGAGTTTGCATCAGCAGTCTTTGTCCCTGCAGGATGGAGAGGTGAACGGAGATGTGGACAGCGAGGAAGAAGACGATGATGAAGATGAGGAGGAGGATGGTGAGTAAACCTGTATTTTTCCTCACTATTACTTCTCTTTGTTTTGAGGAACACTCGAACACTCATTTATATCTGATGGTGTCTGTTGAGTTGGTTCAGTCAGGTGTAGCCAAGTAGTAACTAATCAGCCAAATAAAAGACTCCCATTGTTCTTCCTGCAGATGAGGACTCGTCTCCAGCCAAAGGAGAAAAGAGGAAGAGGGACCCCGAGGACGAGGATGATGATGACGATGATGAATGAGGGCCTGCAGAGACCCCTCCCTGACCCCCGCAAACCCTGCTGACCTCTTATCCACTCAGTCTAAATGTCTCATCCCTGCTGCCAATTCTTCCCCCTCTGCCTCCTCCCACTTTCACTCTGGGCCACGTCCCATTTCTGACTCTGGTCTCCTCGCTTGTCGCCTGCCAAATTGACATCCGTTATTGTCTAAAACGCCTCATTAATTATTTGTTTTGCTGTTTTTTTTGTTTTGTTTTTTTTTTTTTTTAAATACTTTCATTTCCACAAGTTGAGCCAAATTTTTTTTCCCATTGTCATCAACAACTTACAGCCTCCATTTAGTCCTCTGTTGTTTTTGCCGCAGTGTTTTCTTTTGGTTTAATGGCAGCACGTTTATTTTTTGTGAACTCAGGAAAGAAGAAAACACTTTAACAGAAAAGTATCTGTTTTCTCGTCCCACCATCAACTGTATAAAAGAGTTTGTTTAGCTATTAAAATAAGAAGCTGCAGAGAGATTCTCACATTTTTAGAAGCTGGAACCAGAGGATGTTTCGCCTTCTTTGGAAACCTGCAAATCTTCCATCAGAATATACAGCTAGACAGTTTTTTATTTGTTTATTTGTTTGTTTCATCACAGTTTACATTTAAAATGGGGGGGAAACAACCTAAACTTGTGCTAACAGGAAAGAAACCATCTGAACTCTAAATTCCAACTCTTGTTTGTGGGCAGTAAATTACAAGTAGGTTTAAAGTATTTAAATCGCATTCTGCCACTGATAATGTACAATGTTTATTACAGGTACACTTAGTCGAATTGAAATAAAAAAAACAAAACACTTAAACTGCTTTGATTTCACTTGTTGTAAATTTTATTTAAAAAAAAATCCCCTTTGATTATCATCTTCTTTTTCCTTTACTATTTCTTTCCTTCTCCTCACTCGACAGTAAGGTGATCTGTCTCAGCCACAGTAAAGGTCAAAGGTCAGGTTAGGGGAGTTTGTAACAACAGGAAGTGTGTGTGTAGCCAATAAATATTTAATAGAGACAAACAAGCTGTCTTGGAGGATGGATATATCACTCTGTGTGTGTGTGTGTGTGTGAGAGTAAATGATTAGGATCATTTATTGAAGAAACTGATTTATTATTGATAAGATTATGAAAGCCATTAATAACAGCAAATTGCATTATTGATTAGAGCCAATAATGCAGCTGCTGAGGTTCTGAAGCTCTTTCCAAAACAAACACATGCAGTCGTTTCTCCATTGCTTCAGAAGACATTACAACTGTCTGAAAATGAACAATAGGCTGCTAAATGTTTTTTACCTGAATGGCTTCATATTGTGAGGTTATTATCTTACAATCAATTAGCTTATCTTCTTATTTATTAGTCCTTTATTTATCCAGGTAAAACATCTCATTGAGATTAAAAATATCATTTCCAAGAGAGACCTGGCATCATGGCAACAAAAGTCAAAATACACATACCACATAAGTATATAACATTTAAAACAAATACAAAATCCCATACCAACATGTGAAAAATATACAATAACATATCAAATTAAGAGTGACATTAAAAACAGTCACACTGAGTAAAAGAGTTATTCTCTCGTTCCTTTAAGACAGACTTAAACTCTTCCAAACCAATTCTGATAATTTCAGTTCCTTCTGCAGATTATTCCAGGAAGCAGGGGCAGCGTATTTAAAAGCATTTTTCCCCAATTCTGTTCTGAGTTTTGGGACAATCAGTTGTATGATATTGTGAGAACGAAGGCTGTATTGGTTGTGGTTTTTACACATATAAACACATAAATAAGATGGAACCAGCCCAAGGAGAGATTTATAGATAAAGATCAACCAATGGGAGAGTCTGCGAATATGCAAAGAACAATGATGTACACGATTTCCACAGCCAGTAATAAAACATAAAGCACAATGGTACACAGTATCCAACCTCTTTAGGTAGTGGGCAGGTGCATTCATAAAAAGCAGGTCACCATAATCCAATAAAGGTAAAAAAGTTGCATGAATCAAGTGTTTTCTCACTTGAGAAACAATTTCTAAAAAAGTAACCTAGTTTTAACTTCGACACAAGCCTTTGAATGTGAGTTTTAAATGACAAATTCTGATCTATAATGATCTCTAGATACTTGTAAGATGTGACCATTTCAATTTCAGTTCCTTGAATTGTTTTAATCTTAGGAGACGTAGCTAACAACTCTTTGCTATTTGAGAATAACATGAACTTGGATTTCTCTGGATTTAACACCAACTTAAGTTGAGTTAAATGGGACTGAACATGATCAAAGGCAGACTGCAGAAATTGCAGGGTTTGTGCTACTGAAGGGGATGAACAATAAATAATTGTATCATCTGCATAAAGATGGAATCCTGCATTTGACAAATTATCACAAAGGTTGTTTATGTAAAGAGAAAATAGCAATGGCCCTAATATGGAGCCCTGTGGAACTCCTTTGGATACTGGGAGAAAAGAGGAAGAAGACCCAGCAGCATGGACACACTGTTTTCTTGCTGACAAGTAATTTGAAAACCAACTAAGAGCATTTACAGATAGACCAATATTGTTTAGTCTATTTAATAAAATAGCATGCTCAACTGTATCAAAAGCCTTTGACAAGTCAAGAAAAAGAGCAGCACAGTAATTTACACTTACTCTGATCTTCACATGGCCTAAAACTAATCTCACTCTAAGTTTTTTGTATCCAAACAATTCCTTCCTTTCAATCTGATTTTAACCTTAATTTATTAGGATACATCTTTATCCTAATCTTAAATCAAAGCTTTAATACCAACATTAAATTAAACCTAACTTGAACCACAACTTAGTGTCATGGCTACTGGACGGACTCACGCGCAGACAGTTCTTTCTTTGAGAACAAAAGGAGATTATATATCTACAACAGGGATCACCTCAGTGCTTTAAATGTACAGTGAGTTGGGAGGGGGGGTCCGGGGATCCACACACACGCTTTCTCTTCCACACAGTCACCGCCACAGCTCCTCCGCACACACGCACTCCTCTTCAGCCGCACTTGCTCCAAAACTCCACACACGCTGCCACACTTGGGCAGGTCCCGTGATTTGGTCCAGGGATATCTACACACAGAATTCAACGTTAGTTCCACAACAAAATACATGTAGGGGATTCTTTTGATAATGCCGAGAGCACAAACTCAGGAGGTTCAACATTCCAGCGGTGAGCTGCTCTGTGCCACTGCCTTAAATAGCAGCTGGGGAAATCAGCCAGAGCAACAGCAGGGGGAGACAATCACACAGGTGCGTGGGCCAAGAGCGAGAGCCTGTAACGAGCTCCACCCAGGCAGAGAGGAGGAGGAGAGACAAAGAAAACAAAAACAAAAAAGAACAACAACAAAACCTGTAGCCAGCGTGAGCCAACCAGAGAGACACGGGGACCGTGACACTCAGCCTATATCTAAACCAACTAAGCCTTCGCTTAGGTTCATCTTAAGTCTTCGCTTGACCCAAAATTAGCCTGTATTTATCCTAACCTTAAACATTATCCTAACTTCCCCTAACTTTAATCTAGTCAAGGATTAATCCTTCAATGATTAACATTAATCTAACATACCCCATTAGATTTCCCCCCATTTTCTGATTTCTTGATATAAATCTGCACCAAAACTTAAACTCCTCTAAGCTTGATGCTACTGTACTCTTGTCCACCAGATGTCATGGCGATCATCCTTTCGCTGCTCAAAGTTTCGTCACATTTTTGGAAAGTCTGCCACCAAGGAGCACAGCTACGACGGGGTGCCAATCACGCGTAGTGTCCATGACAACCACTACTGCTCAGCCAATCCCTGCTTCATCGCTGTGGTGACTGAGTGCGCGGGAGGCGGGTCCTTTTTAGTCCTGCCCATCCATCATGTACATAGGCCTTTTAAATTTAATTTCCTCTGAATTAACATAATAAAGGATAAAAAAAAATGGGGAAACCTAAAGTTTTAAAATAGTTTCATGTTCTCTCTCTCAGACAGGCAGAGTAGATCCTCAGCATCCGAGGGTTTGTGGCCACAGCGGCAGAGTCCTGGACGTCAAGTGGAATCCATTCGATGATTACTGCATCGCCTCATGCTCAGAGGACTGCACTGTATGGCAGTTAGTTAACGACTAACTAGGATTAACTTTGGAATTAGGTTTAGGATAAGGATGGGGTTAAATTATTGGGAATTATATAACGTTTAGTCTACAGCACATACACTTTGGTCCTGTGCATGTATTCAGGTGAAGATCTGGGATATCCCAGTCTGTGGAGTCCAACAGAACCTCACCAAGGCCAGGAAAACCCTGATTGGCCACTCCAGAAGAGTGGGGCTAATTGAGTGGCATCCAACTGCTGAGAACCTTCTGCTAAGTGCTGCCTATGACTACAAGGTCAGTGCCAATCATATAACATTCTGGCTTAAATGAGTACCGTATTTTTGTTAAAATAAACCGTCTTTGCTTTTGTGTTGTATTCAACTTCCTTCAATATATCTTATGAACATAATGCACAGAAATTTTAGAGAAGAAGCCAGTGGTTGGCATAAGACGTTTTCTATAATAGACACCTTACAGGATTGAACCAGTAAAGAAAGTATCAACACAAGAGAACCAAATGTTAAAGAGCTACACTCTACAATCAGTAATTCCAGTGCATTTAGGCTTCAAAACAGACATGAATTTGTCTCACTTACTGCTCCAGGTTCTTCTCTGGGATGTATCCCAGGCTGGTGCAGTTATCAGGTATCCAGTTCGGGTGGTGCTGATGCCCATCCACCACCGCTACCCATCTGAGGCACTGCTGCTTTCAGTCAGCTTCAACAGTGATGGCAGCAGGCTGGCAGTCACATCCAAAGACAGACACGTTCGAGTCCTGGACCCTCGGACAGGAAAGATTTTACAGGTATGATTATTGTATCTGAATGCGAATCCTGACAGAAAATTGCCAGGAAGGTAACTGATACTTCTGCAGGTATCAAGCAGTAACTCACACAAGGCCAACAAAGTTTTATACATCGGGGGGTTGAAGTTGCTTCTGTCCACTGGCAGCTCATCTTGGAACCACCGGCAGATCGTCCTGTGGGACCCTGTAAGATAGTTTTTTTCCCTTCAACTGTAATCTGAAACTTAATCTAAGCTGTGCTTGTTCTTAAACCTGAATCCAATTACCAGCATTTTCTAGGAGTAAGAATACTTGTGTCGTAAGACATGATTAAAAAAGAGATTGCTGAAAATGAGGCACATAGACAAAAACAAATAAATATATAATAAATATATAAAATTAAACAGCTGATAATAAAAACTGCTGCCTTGTGAAATGATTTAAGAGAATCTCACTGGAGAATTAATTATATAACTGTATATCTCAATTGAGCAACTTTTGCATATTTTAACTTGATTTTTTTCCCTTTACAATTTCCTCTACATTCATTCCCATATGTGTTTTCATGCAGGATGACTTATCTGAACCCTTATATGAAGAAGATCTGGATGGGTCAGCTGGAGTACTCTTCCCGTTTTATGACCCAGACACACACATGTTGTATCTGGCTGGAAAGGTCAAAAAACATAAACTGCTTATGGCAAAATGTGCCGTTAAATTTGAGTAACCATCATCAAGGAGGTTTAGCACCACTGTATATGTTGTATTTATGCTTGTAGGGTGATGGAAACATCCGGTACTATGAGCTAAGTGCTGAAAAACCTTACATCAGCTACCTGACTGAGTACAGGTCCCTGCTCCCACAAAAAGGACTTGGTGAGACCAACACACACACATAAGTGTGTTAGCTAGTAAATGATATCATTTATACAGCTGCCAGTCCAGCTTTGTTCCAGCTCTCACCTACAGTCATGAAATCTGGGTAATGACCAAAAGAGGAAAGTCATAAAATATCACAAAATAAAAGAGTAGGTCGACTCTCCCTAAGAGCTAAGGTGAGGAGCTCAAACATAAAGAGTAGAACAGCTGCTCCTCCATGTTGAACTCTGGGCATGCCCAACTGGGTGGAGACCCTGGAGTAAGACCTGCTCATCAGGTAGAACCAGAACAAGACGGGGCCAAAGACCCTTCTAAGTCTACTCCCACAACGACCCAAACTCAGATAAGTGGAAGAAAATCAGCAAATTGATAGATATTCCTCCTTTTCCAACTTATCATGAAGTCACGCAAATTCTGGCTTCATACTATGACAATTGGGAATCAGGTGAGCCTGGTATCAAAATGTAGGTAAATAAGAGAGTTTTGAGTTTCCATGACTTCTTCTGACCAGACATCTAATCACATGGTGACATGACCCTTTGGATTTTTACCCAAAATGCTGTTTGAGTCAAACTTGGGTAAATCATCAAAGCAGATCAAACATGCTTGTCTCTTTTACTCTCTCACAAACATTAAATTGGTTCCATTTTGTTATTATAACTATCAGATATTCAAGGATATTGGTTCTTTGATTGGATATGAAAAAAATCATAGAGCATTGTGATCCTCTTGAAGTGGATGTAACAGTGATTTGGTTGCAGTTTTTAACAAACCTAAAACTTTGTATCCAACTCATCATCTATACCTATAGTCATTTCAAGGTACTGACACAATTTTAAGAAAGCTTGTCTAAGTTCATTCACAGGCACTTTGATGCTGATCTAACAAACTTGACTTAAATGTCGACTTTGATGGATAATTTCCTTCACTGTTTCAATGCTACATCCTGCGGTCATGTTAACAGCTGGAAGACACCAAGAACCAAGCTTCTGCCCCAACAACTCAACAAATGTTGGTCAATCGTCGTCTTTTCATGCCTGTTGGTCATCCTACATTTCTCAAACTGTCTTATGTCTGGTTGCAAGACTGTTAAGGCATTCTATACAGGACCAGTCTTCTGCCTGAAAAACCCATGCCTTGCTCCACTACCCTCTCACCAACCTTTAAATATTGATGTTGTCGTTCTTTAAAGTCTAGACTTTCATGTTGTAATGATAGAAAAAGGCAAAGAGTTTAGTGCCACTTTTAGAATATCCACAATACTTTATGATACAGGACTAAAATGTGTTTTGACGTCTGACTCACTCCAGGGGTGATGCCAAAGCGTGGCCTAGATGTGACCGCCTGTGAGATTTTCCGGTTTTATCGCCTGATTGCCATCAAAGACCTGGTCGAACCGCTGTCCATGATCATACCACGCAAAGAGGTTGGGATGATGTACTTATCTTGAGTATAATCAGAGTACAAGAAGTATTGGTCCAGTTTTTTTCTTGTTCCTTCCAGTCAGGAATTTTTCAAGAGGATCTGTACCCAATGACAGCTGGAAACCAGGCAGCCATGACCGCTCAGGAGTGGCTGTTGGGGGTCAACAGAGGTCTGTAACCTAGCTGGGCCATCAGGTACACTAAAGATATTTACTCTCTATAGATCATTCAGTTTATCACTGATCTCTTACATTTCCTCACCAGGCCCAGTGCTGATGTCCCTGAAGCCAGACCCTCGAGTACCCAACCCTTACCCAGAAACCCCAGCTGAGAAGGGGCTGGTGAGGCAGCTTAGCTCCCTCAGGTTTCAGAGCAGCCCGGCTGCAGTGACAGAGATAGGCCAAGACTTTATAGAGGAGGTAAAGTGTGATCTGGTTATTTTACCTGACATTGCAGGGTAAAATATACCAATCTGGGGTGCCTTTTCTTGATTTTAAAGTGGTACACAGTTGTGTGAAAAAGTGCTTGGTCCCTATCTTGTTTTCTGTTTTTTAGTATGTTTTTTCACACTTAAATTTGTAACAGTAAAAGGCTGTAAAAATATCTGTAAAGATCACCAGTTATTGTAAATACTCGATTGGTGTTGTTGCTGCTAAGTATGGCCCAACAGGTTATTAGGTTTAGGGGGCAATCACCTTTTCACACAGGGCCATGTAGGTTTGGATTTTTTCCCTTTAATAATAAACACCTTCATATAGAAACGGCATTTTGTGTTTACTTGTGTTATGTTTGCCTAATATTTAAATTTGTTTGATGATCTGAAACATTTAAATGTGACAAACCTACAAAAAACAGGAAACTGGGAAAGAGGGGAAATGCTTTTTCATGCCACCGTACTCTTTTTAGAAACTTCTGTTTCCTTTAGACAAACTAGGAAATATGTTTTGCTACAGTAACCGTCACATCCTTCGAAACTGACCTGAGACCTGAGCTTTTTTTGGAGAGTAGTTCTCTGATACTTTTGTTGCTGTTCTCTGTTGAGGTTTTTCTGGAGGAGCAGCTGTCCTATCAGGATGCCAAATATCCCAAAGATCTGAGCGATCTGTCGGGGTGGCAGCCAGACGAGACCCAGGTCCCACTGTGGACATACTGCTGCACCCCGCACTGCTGCGAGCCTGCCGAGAGACCGCCACCAATGACCGAGTGTGAGGTTGGATAAATAAAAAAAAACTTCAGAAGAGTGTCTTCTTCTCTTGCACACAAACTCAGTCCTAGTTTTTTCTGTTTCAGCTACTCCAGGCATTTTACAAGCAGCAGGATGAGATCAGAGGCCTGAAGGAGGAGCTCCATCAGAAAGACGTGAGTTCACAAACAGTACGTTATCAGAAGTTCTTGTCAGATACTTTTTTATATTTTTGTGTTTTCACGTTCTGCAGATGAAAATTGCTCAGCTGGAGCAGGATATCAAAAACACCAGAAAGAACATGAGAGCGACCTTCTGATTCAGACCCTGCTGTGTAGGAGGGGCTTACAGAGACAGCGTGACCCACAGACAGCGGAGTTATCCTCCACAGACTGGACTTTGTAGATGAAGCCACAACTCTTGTTTTCCTAAAATTCCTGAAATGGTTTATTTGGGAGCAGAGACTATTTTCCTTCATACTTCACAAACTACCTGAAACACAATGGTCACCATCGAATATAAGAAACCCTGCGTCTGGGATGATGGGATGCAAAAATGCAAATTTCTTAAACCTCTTGAATTAAAGCTGTCCAAATACTTATGGAGCTAAGTGTAATTATGACCACATGCAAGGTGCAGTGATGTCAGGCAGAAGACACACACCACCTGCTCTAGTGACTTTAACTGGTGCAAGCAGGTTGGAAACAATGGAAGGGGCAGAAGGACACAGCAGATCTTCTTGTTAGCAGTTTGCAAACTAACTTCAAGGGTAAGATACATGGCCTTGCTGTTTTGGTAGGCCAAAAGAGCTAAAATGCATAAATCGCAAAACTCATGAAAAACACAGTGTGAGTGTGCAAAAAATGTTGAATGAAGTTTGGAACTGAACTGCATGAAAATGTTTGATGTAGTCACCCAGGGTTTCTGGACTCTTTGAAGCCTCAGTCCTGGTGTTTCATTAAAATGAATGTAAGACCAATAAAATATGAGTGTTTCCCTCAACAAAACTGAAGCACTATTCGTTTTGGGTGGTCTGCAACACACATAGAGCCATATCATTAGTCAGGTAATTACATTATGTAATATTATGTTCCAGATCAGCACACACACAGCTCCCGTGTGCCGGAAATTTAGTTATGAAGACCAAAAATGTGTTTTGCACCAGGCTGTAAATGTTCTTGTTTCTGCTTTAAAGTTTGCGATGAGTGAATCACTCCAGTGGCCATTAGAGGAACTGCAGTTTTCTGACTTAATTGTGTTTCATATTTAAAGTTGATTGATCTGTGATGTCACATCAGCTTGCAGAAATAAATATTTTAAAATCCAGCACAGACCTGACACAGAATGTCAAAGATGAGAAAAGGCTGAGGGACAAAAATCAGAACTGGACTGAACAATCAGTGAAAACAGATCTGATGGAGTCATGAATCTGATCTATAGAAGAACATGGGGCGGCTCTGTTATGGTTTTGCTCTGCATTTCAGCCTGTGGGGTTCTTGTCACAGAACCATTTGGTCCACTGTGTATATGTCCGCACAACTGCAATTGTGCTAAAAATTGGCCAAAAAAATTCAGTAAGCTACATCAGTGTCTACTGTTTACTATCATAGCCAAGTGGCTAACAAACATAAACAGAAGTTTTCACTATCCGTACTAATTAATGTTATCTTGTTGTATCCCTGTTGTGGTCAGTGCTATCCTCTATACTGTTGCATGCTGGGGCAGCAGGTTGAGGGTCACAGATGCCAACAGACTAAACTGATCCACAAGGCCAGTAATGTTGTGGGGATGGAGCTGGACTCCATTAGGGTGGTGTCTGAGAGGCAGATGTTGTCCAAGATAAGGACAATTATGGATAATACCTCCCACCCACTCCATGACATGCTGGCTAGTCACAGGAGCACGTTCAGTGAGACTGAGATTCCCAAAAAGCACCTAACCTCTGTTAATCCTTGATATGTATAATTGAATGATCTGTATATATTAGTGCGGGTTGGTTATTAGATGCTGCTCCAACCAGCCAGTGAATAACCCGCTGCCCCGCCCTCTCCTCCCTGTGCCCCAAGCAGCAGGTGCACCTCGCATACGGAGGGCGCCCTTCCAGCAAGTGGCCGATAGAAAATAGAGCAGTGCCAATGCCATTCCCAATATGCGCTCATGATGTCGGGGCAGCATGAGAACGAGCAACTTTTTTTGCCGATGCCCGTGATGCCGCCCTGGGCAACTGCCCATGTCACGCATGTCAAAAACCGCTACTGACTGTGAGCAGCGCTGGCTTTAAAAGACTAAACGAGACGGGGGGGGGAGACGAGGACACAAGAGAGCCAGGAGCAAAATGTTAAGATTTTATTTACAAAGTCCTTTTTGTATGTATTTTTTGTTTGCTTTCATTTAACTTACAGAAAGTAAAACACAAAAAAACCAAAACAAAAAGAAAACAACCTCGACTAGTCAGTGTAAGCTTGAAGGAACATCTGGAGCTCTCTACTGAGGAGACAGAAACTAAAGGAGGCAGAAAGAGGGAGAGGGGGGAGGAAAGAGGCAGAGCGTTTCCCCAGACAACCATACAAAAATTAAACAAAAACAAATTCCTCTGAAAAATATTTCTTTTAAAAAGCTCTGTTGGCAAAAAAAGACAACACGGTTTGCCCTGAGCAGGTTTGGCCTTGGCAACAGGAAGAGGGAGGAGGAGGGTGGGTAGCTTTTTTTTGTTTTTTTAAGATTGGCTTTAACACAATGATGTCATCAGAGCGACGAGCTACATCACAGACCGATGACATCAGGGAAAGAATAAGGAAATGGAGTTGGGTTCAAATTTCATTAATTCATTTATTAACTCCTCATGTTTTTATTGTCTTGTAAAAAAATAAAATAAACCACGCCCACATGCAATGGAAAAAAAGTTAAGGAGAGACATTTATTCTCAGGAGGAAGAGGAAAACTGACGTAAAGTCTGCAACGTTTTGTTTTTTTGAGCTTTTCCAGACTGGTGATGCATTTACTGCCCACAAACAAGAGTTGGAATTTAGAGTTCAGATGGTTTCTTTCCTGTTAGCACAAGTTTAGGTTGTTTCCCCCCCCATTTTAAATGTAAACTGTGATGAAACAAACAAATAAACAAATAAAAAACTGTCTAGCTGTATATTCTGATGGAAGATTTGCAGGTTTCCAAAGAAGGCGAAACATCCTCTGGTTCCAGCTTCTAAAAATGTGAGAATCTCTCTGCAGCTTCTTATTTTAATAGCTAAACAAACTCTTTTATACAGTTGATGGTGGGACGAGAAAACAGATACTTTTCTGTTAAAGTGTTTTCTTCTTTCCTGAGTTCACAAAAAATAAACGTGCTGCCATTAAACCAAAAGAATAACACTGCGGCAAAAACAACAGAGGACTAAATGGAGGCTGTAAGTTGTTGATGACAATGGGAAAAAAAATTTGGCTCAACTTGTGGAAATGAAAGTATTTAAAAAAAAAACAAAACAAAACAAAAAAAACAGCAAAACAAATAATTAATGAGGCGTTTTAGACAATAACGGATGTCAATTTGGCAGGCGACAAGCGAGGAGACCAGAGTCAGAAATGGGACGTGGCCCAGAGTGAAAGTGGGAGGAGGCAGAGGGGGAAGAATTGGCAGCAGGGATGAGACATTTAGACTGAGTGGATAAGAGGTCAGCAGGGTTTGCGGGGGTCAGGGAGGGGTCTCTGCAGGCCCTCATTCATCATCGTCATCATCATCCTCGTCCTCGGGGTCCCTCTTCCTCTTTTCTCCTTTGGCTGGAGACGAGTCCTCATCTGCAGGAAGAACAATGGGAGTCTTTTATTTGGCTGATTAGTTACTACTTGGCTACACCTGACTGAACCAACTCAACAGACACCATCAGATATAAATGAGTGTTCGAGTGTTCCTCAAAACAAAGAGAAGTAATAGTGAGGAAAAATACAGGTTTACTCACCATCCTCCTCCTCATCTTCATCATCGTCTTCTTCCTCGCTGTCCACATCTCCGTTCACCTCTCCATCCTGCAGGGACAAAGACTGCTGATGCAAACTCACAGTGCCTCTTCCGAATCAGTCGGAAAGTCCGAGTTCCCAGTTGGAAATGTGTTGTGGAACGCTCCCTCAACTCGGATTACCCCGCTCGGAAAGTCAGAGCAGACTAATGTACCACAAGCTAACAATCAAAGTTTTACTACTGTTTACTGAACGTAAACTGTGAACATTTAAACTGTACTGCAAAAGCTGTGTGTTTTTGACCGACTCAGCCATGCGCAGAACACTGACCAGCCTCTACTCATGAACATGAGAAAAGCATGATGATGTTTTACTAGTGACGCCTGAATGGTTTTACTTGGCTAAGAACCAAACAAATCCTGCCTTTCGTTGCTTTTACTGGAACCACCTATAGTGTGTGGGGTTGTTATAGCAAACTGTGCTTGGCATACAGCTTTTCGCCAGACTTTGTGTACGTGTTTTCTCGCCGTATTGTTTTTAAGTGTAGCCAGTTTCCTTTCTTGTTATCAAACATGACGATTTTTAATTTTCGTGAACAAGAATTAAGGAGACCCTCTCCTGACTCATCAAGCGCACCACAAGCTTCCCTGTTCCTTTCCAAGCAATCTGTGTTTAACCTACAGACACCTGTCGGGTTTTGGAGGACTACATGAAAGCACATGTGTGTACCTATAAACAAACAGAGCTGTTGTATTATAAATTATCCATATGGGTGTTTAACTGCACGGGTCTCCTGGTGGGAGCCAACCTGCCTCCAACCAATCCCAGTGTGCCTGCAGTCACTTTGTCGAGGAGTTTACAATTAATTATTTATATATGCAGACAGATTCCCAACATGCTGCAAATACTGAGCAACTCTTGTGTCCCTGAATGCAACACGTCTCTGTGCAGTATGGCACTTAACTGGTTGCATTCTGGTTACATTTCTGAGGTTCTGCCTGGACTTTTCAGAGATTCATCACGAACTGTAACATGTAAACGCCAACTTAACCTCATTAAATTGCAGACTGACTCCATCTTATTGTAGTCTTAATGCACCAAATTCACAGGACAGAGGGCATTTGACTGTGATGCTGTGATGAAAGTGGTTTTAGACAGCATGTGGAGGACAGACGAGCAAATACGTCACAGATAAACAGAAGACACTTTGCATCTCATTTTCCCTCCTTTCATCGTTCTTCAGCATTTCTATGTAAATGTTACTGATTTAACTCCAAACTCACCTCATCACCGCTGTCGTCGTCTTCGTCGTCCTCCTCAGCCACTACGTCTTCTTCATCCTCCTCTTCCTCTTCCTCAAAGTCCTCTGACTCGCCCTCTGCAAAATAAAAAGAACTATCTTAATATTACTGTCGCTTTAATTTTCTCTCAGTTTTCTAGAAATCAAACCTTCACCTTCTTCGTCCTCATCGTCGACGCCGTCTCCCTCGCCCTCGGAGTCGGAGGCCTCGCAGTCGTCGATGTCGTAGCCGTCCAGGTAGGTGAGCTGGGGGAGCAGCTTGAAGATGGACTCCCTGTAGTCGGCCAGGTTTGTCACCTCGCAGTTAAACAGGTCGAGACTCTTCAGCTGGGGCAGCTTTTTCTGGAGGGACAAAGACGGACATCCGATCAGTTTTCTGAAAACATTTTCAAAGAACTAATGAAGAAGTACAAAGTGCTGCCCTCGTTTGGCTACAGCACACTGTGTGCAAGTTTGCTTTGGACATAATACTGACGACCCACAGCTCGTGCACTATTATGTCACTACAAGCTGAAATTGCATTATGGACACCTGAGACCAGCACATATATTGTATACCTACATGTCAGTATAAGGATAACAGAGCTGCTGACTGTCGTCCATGTTGGCTGTTACTATAGAAACTGTTTGTTTATATATACATATATAAATGTGTTTGTGTTTCATGCTGTTATATGATTTACTGATGGTTACAACCTATTCACATACAAAAGCACACAGCAGTGATCTGTCACTTCTTTTTTAAATAACGATGTAGACTCCACCCACCAGCGGCTCCAGGGTGCTGATGTCTTTGAACTTGTTCCCACTGAGGTTAAGGTGCGTTAGGTTCACCAGCCGCTCTGCCAGGACCTCCAGACCACCTGATATCCTGTTGTCACTGAGCTCCAACTGCAGAGACACAAAGAAAAGCTGTGAATCAAAAAATCAAACAGAAATATATATATATATTTTTAAAAACCTGGTGATATCGCAGCTTTATATTATTACATCATTAGTGTCTTTTACTTTTAGAGCGCTGACAGGACAAAAAGAAAGACACAAAAAGCCATCAAACTGTGTGACAGTTGAAGCCAAACACAAAGCTTCTCAACCCTCTGCTGCACCAAAAAGCAAGCAAAGTATACCAGAGGCAGCTGTCCACAGGCTACGTAACTGAGAAATTCACCAATAACAAACCAAACAATCAAATTTGAATCACCTTTCAGAAACTACAAAGAGAAAACGTGCTGGAAAAGGAACTGAAAGCTCTGCAAAGCTGAACATCTGCACCTTCTTCAAACATTTACATGAACATCTGGTTTCCTGACGCTCTGCAGGCCCTCTCACCTTTTTGAGTTTGGCCAGCTTTGGGATGTCTGCGACGCTGGTCAGGCCGACGTTGATGAGGCTGAGCAGTTCCAGATTCGAGAACTCTTCTGTGATTCCCTCGATCTTTCCTTCGCTCGAGCGACAGTTATCCAGGACCAGCTCCTGGACCTGAGGGGAGAGAAGGGACAGCGCGCCGTTAATCCAGCATGGCTCAAAGTCGCCAACCGGGTGAAAGAGTGGATAACTGTAAACACTATTTCTATTTTAAGCAGCATGTGAGAAGAGTGACACATTAAACTGGTTACAGTTTGACTCTGTGACTCTTCGCCACTTTTAACCCTGAATGTTTCACGTTTAGCCTCCAGATTTCAACATATCATTTTCAATTTTTGCGTGATGGTTGATACAGTAACAGCATGTTGTAATAAAAACATAATAAAACATCAACGTTTTTTTTGAATACACTGTGTGCTCTTGTATGTTTAATCTAGTTGAGCTTTTCCTCTCTGCTTACTTTGTTTATGCAAAAATAAAAACTTCCTTATAATAATCTGCAGTTGTGCTTCCACACATACGCAGGTATTCATAGGGTTTATGTTAGGGGTGGGCGGTATAAACAGTATACGGTAGAAACTATATAAATTTGGCCAGCGTTAGAGATTTTGACTATTCTGCTCTACCGTGCATGTTGATGGTGTCATCAAGCTGCGCCTGTTTTGGTCGAAAGCATGGCAGTGGCTGCAAACAACATCATCTGCAAATTATGGCGGGCGACAGTAAAATCAAAGAGACGAAGCACTTTTGGAATATGGGCAAAAACTGTGCTTCCTCCACTTCCCTACCATCTATTCATTAATGCTGTATTCCATCACAGCCGCGAGGCTCCTGACTACAGCAGCCGTAATGCTCTAACAATCCATCAAGCGGTGCAGCTTCGTAGCTTACCAAAGCCGTACTAAAACATTTTTGACAGATTTCTGAGTGCCATGTACCACATAAAATCGGTTCGAGGTCAGTGAGCACAACCAGAATTCATACACAATCCACACTGTTGATTTTTGAGAAAATGAAAGGATTTTAAGCGTGCCTTATAGTGTGTAAAATACGTTATACAGAAGAAAAGAACGTATTGCGATATATATCGTTACCGCACATGCTTTAAATCAGCCGTCTCCAACCTTTTTTGCGCCACGGACCGGTTTATGCCCGACAATATTTTCACGGACCGGCCTTTAAGGTGTCGCGGATAAATACAACAAAATAAAACTAGTACCGTACCGAAAAAAAGAAGATTTATTCATAACACACGTGAAAAGACCCAGGAAAACAGAGTTAACGATAAAAACGATAACAAAATAACGCTGAAAACCGATAAAAACCATACATTTCACACCGAGCCTCAACTCTTGCGGCCTGGTACCAAACGACTCACGGACCGGTCCGAGGCCCGGGGGTTGGGGACCGCTGCTTTAAATTATATCTTGATATGGATTTTAGGCCATATTGCCCAGCCCTAGTTTATGTTTTGTTTTTTTCCCCTGTGTGTTTTGATCCTTCGTTCACATGTAAACAACTTTTTAGATCACCGAAACTCTTCCAAGTTTAAGTTCTTCAGAAACTCCACTTCTGCGTTTACATGTGGATGAAGAATCTGCTAAATCAGTGGAGCTGCCGCTGTAATCTCGTTGTCAGCTGGTGACATGAAACAAATCTGTAACCTCAAATGACTCACTTGATGGTTTGATTAAATAGCGAGGTCAATGTGACTAATTCATTTTCCTTGTACTGAGCACTGCCTAACGGGTAAGGTGACTTCAAATAGAAAGCGTGGTTACCCACAGAAGCAGCGCGAGAACACGGGAGTTTCCACGGCATTTTCGTTGAAACATGTCAGTGTTTCATTGTATGATCACAGCGCCTCCCTTGTAATAAAACCCAATCATCCCCTACGTATAAACAGGAGGACTTTTGCAGAATGTTAAGCTGACACAAGTTACCCATTTACTGGCTTGCAGTACTTGGGGTCATGTGGAAAACAAGCAAAAAAAAAAAAAAAAAAAAAAGACGTCCCTTCACCTCAAACTGATGATTCATTCAATCAGTTTTTCAGTCTATATGTACCTAAAACAGAGTTCGAAAAACACTGCATACCCACAGACACCATAAAAGATGGATGAAGTTCCGGTCTATAAGATGCAGTATTTTTAGTCACCACCAGAGGGCAATAACATACGGCAGCTTTTTACTATTAAATAGTGGTCTGTATTAAAAATATGCAATGGCTTAATTAATTAATGTGCTAGTATTCCGGTCGTAGTAGTGACATTTATTTTCAGCCAGATTTAAAATGTACAAAAAGCATCATCAGTTAATAATTTTCACTCATTTGAATAATGTGGACAAAACTTCAACATTTTTTTTTCCTTTCTCTGAGTGCTGCCTTTAGTGGGCACTACAGCAAAACCTTAAAGTGTCCACCTCATACCTGAATTTTGCTTCAGCTGGAAATCTGGAATAACTTGATAACTGATCACCCTATACTTTGCATCCTCCTCTGTGGTCTTCCTCCTTTCCTCCTGCCTGCCAGCTCCATGTTTATCACCCTTTGTCCAGTATATCCACCATTGCTCCTCCTCACATGACCAAACCATCTCAGCCTCCAACTGGCTTTCCAACTTTGTCTTCCAAACCGCGCAAACCGAACTGTCCCTCTTGTTTTCTCATTTCTAATTTTGTCCTAACCTGCTCACTCAAAATAGAAACCTTAACATCTTCAGCTCTGCCTACTGTCTTTTTGACCGTGCCACCATCTTTAAACCATACATTGCAGCAGTTCTCACGACAATCTAGTAAACATTCCCTTTCACTCTTGAACCTATCACTCCAACCACATTAGCCCAATTAAACATTACACCAACTCCAAGAGTAGCTTTCCATGATTTTTATTGGTTCAAAAACTTCTGAAATGGCCACAGTAGGGAGATTGGGGACAGCCAAAAGGAGAGAAAAAAATAAGAGAGAGAGAGAGACACTGCCTAATACCTGAGCATTGAGCTCAGAGATTACCTGTACATACATTGCCCTCAGTATTTAAACATTCTGTAATGTTTGAAATACAACAGCATTACATACAATATGTTATTTTCAAAAACCACCAAAACACTTTAGGTGTATATCAGTTTATTTGTTGTAAATCTCGTCATTTTCAGTTGTTTCCAAAAGAAAAACAAACTAGGATCCTACAGAGGACGCCTGTGCGGTTTCATGTTGGAACGGGGCCCGACCGAGGCTCTGTTTGTAAACTCGTAGCAACACGTGACGCTGCTAGTTAGCTCTGTTGCTAGCTGCGTGTTATTACCAGCCCCTCCGCTCCGCGGAGCCCTCACTTATCGACCTAAAATGATAAGGTACTGCGGCGGAAAATGTCTCTCATTACGGTGGTTCTATGAGAAATGATATGAGTAAACGAGTGTCGTAAATTCGGGCCACAACGATTCAGCCACTTTATAAAAGTAGCGCTAGCACGCCGCTGGCTACGCGCCCTTAGCGCGTTTACGCTCGCTGGATCCGACTAATCTCTGGAAACGCGTTTTCGTAAACAGTTATTTTTAAAAAGTGACTCGGTGAGTTGCAGAAAAATATTTTTAACAAAATATTAACAAGTAAATAAAATGTTAATACGCAATGGGGGTTTTTAGAATTAAAATGCCATCTATCGACTTCGAAATAAATGAAATTCTAGAATTAGCCAGGCCCGAAAAGACGTCGATTATATTTTTATTTCCCGATAAGCAGGCGGTTTTAAGTTAATTTTCATGCGTGGGGATTTTCATTTAAATTTTAATAACTTTCAAGAGCATCAGTAATATGAATAAAACGAGAAATGCGTGGGCATAAAATGAAAACAACGTGGTAAACAACTGCGTGACTGCGCTGTTTGCGAGCGGCGATAACAGCTACTTAGTTGAAGGAAAGCAGCTAATTCAAGAATTTCGCAGACTTTGTGTTAGCTTAGATCTAAACTTTTGCCTTTTTTAGATATGCTTTTTTTTAAAATCACTTTTTCCCCCTCAAGCTGCAGACACGCTGCCATGTGCTCGCCACCCCTCCTCCTGCCGGTCTACAGCAGATCAATTCCAATAAAGAAGCACACAACCCGAGAGACTCACCTCCGAGGGCGACCGGTGCCTCAACTCTAAGGAGACCCTCTTCTTCATGTCCATTTTCCTCCGGTTTTTCCTGGCTTTGGTTCTTTACGTTATGGAAAGCTTGTTTTCTCTCTCGTCCTCTCTTCAGCATCAACACGCGGAACCGGAGTGAAGCTAGCCACAATAGATACTCGTCATTTCCGGGAACGGCTTTCAAAATAAAGTTGTGGTTATGTGGGTATAGCGGAAGTAGAAACATTGCTTATTCCGCCCAGAGGTTCGCACACTTTACATTCAGGCCATGCACTCTATAATTCATCCACGTATATGCACTTATTTCGTCTTGAGATTATCCAGCGCGTGTGAGAGTTCTACGTTTCATCTCATTTTAGCTGGAACACACGAAACCTCCTTTAGGTTCTAGTGTACTCGCTTTAGCTTGACGCATGCTCGGAACGCTCCAGTGGCGCATGTGGAAAAGTGGGTCAGGCCGTATGGTGCATTGAATGCCTGAGTTATAAATCAGATATTTAGCCTTCGCACAGAAAATGACTAAAAATTAATACAAATAGGCCAAAACATTTAATTGCGGACAGTATTTTTAAACAGTGATAATAAAACTGATTCAAGACTGCTGGATTCCTTAAACCTTACTAGATGCTTTATAAATTCACCAATTTTCCTGTGATATAGACAGTTTGAGTTTTTTCAGCTTGAGTATGTAAATTTCGAGTTTCTGAGGTGGTTTTGAACATATCAGATATTGATTTGTAAATGGAGGGAAACGGCAGCAGTAGGGGAACAATACTCTACAGCGCCACTATACTGTCATTTGGAATCATTACACAGATATAAAAAGTCGACCACGTGCAGTAACTTAACTCTAAAAGAAAAATCATATCTCATTTATTTCCACATTAATATAAACGATAATGAAGAATTGCTTATCACTAGCAAAAAATGTCTGGCATGTGAGATAATTCACTTTCACTATGACTTTATGACATTTTCACTACACACTATAGCCTTCACTTATTTATATTTATTATTATTATTATTATTATTATTATTATTATCATCATCGTTGTTGTTGTAGCTTAATGTATCATTGTGGTTATCATTTTTAACTTACAACATAATATATTAACAGTAATTTTGAGAAAATGTGATTAAAATGCAGATTAAAACTGTTTGCTCATGAATTCATTTTTTCTTTGACCTGCAAATTATGTGCTATAGACTCAAACCGAAACATTTCCAATATGAAATTACAGGAAGGATTTTTAAAACTAGCGATCATTGCTGGTTGTTGATGCAGTTCCACTTTTGTGCAGTCAGTGGTGCTGTAGCTCTTTGTCTGATCCCTCCGTTTATCGACTCATTGTGAAGAACAGATTGGAGCCTTGTTTGCGCCGTGTCATCATAGTGTTAATCTTTATTGTCATTACATTGTAGTTCATCTTCACGACAAGCAGTTATACATACAGTGGTCTTAGATTATATCATTGTCCAATACAAGGAGAGCAACAGTTAGAGTTAGTATCACAGCTAGATTTTTTCCATTGACCAACCCCACCCCCAACCCCCCAAAATACCCCTTCATCCTCCCCCCAATCACTACCCCTCCCATACTCAACACCATACACCAATGTATTGACGACCGTCAAATATGTCACAGGTGCCTAACCATTAAATAGGACACAGGAATAAATAAATTAATAAATAACCAAATCAATACATACAATACATATATAAATAAATAAATACCAACAAGGTGTGTATATATTAACATACACACAAGTAGCTCACCAGAGGACAGCAGGTTCCAAAGTCATAGGGCCATTTCATACAGCCACAAGGCATAAAGTATGATTATGTAACACAGCCACAGTTCAGACCCCGGCCACATTATTACACCCCAAAAATCATGGTGCAGAGATTAGATTTAGTTTTGCAAATGTTTCTTTGAAGCAGGTCAGCTCTCAGAGGCAGACCCGCTCCCTTGGGAGAAATCCTTCTGCTTGAGTTAAACCTCACAGGTGGAGCCTCAAAAAAGCAAAAAACAGCTTGAGTTAAAAATAAAACACCAATTTTTATTTAAATATACTGTCATCCTTGGTGCACAAAGGAAAGTAGCTTACATTAATTTTTTTTTTGCAAGTGGACACTCTACACCTCAAATCCTAACCTGTTGATCAATCAAGTAGTTAGATCAATCAAGCCCAGTTTATTGGTGTATGCTGCCGTCTTTGAGCCAAGCAAGACAATCAATTCTTTATTTCTCCGAGATAACTGGCTGTAGCTTCAGGGGTTTCACATCACTCCAACACTAATTCTGAAGCACAGAGAGTATATTTGCTCACTGGTCACTTTATTAAGTACACTTTGCTACTACTGGGTTGGACCCACCTTTGCCTTGAGAGCTGCATTAATTCTTCATGGCATAGATTCAACGAGGTTCTGTGAACATTCCTCGTTTATTTGGGTGCATATAAAAAGAAAGCATAGCACAGTTGCTGCAGATTTGTCAGTTACGCCCCCCATGATGTGACTCTCGTCTTCCACCCAAGATGCTCTATTAAATTGAGATCTGGTGACTGTGGGGAACCATTTGAATACAATGAACTCTGATCACCCATCAGAAGACAGTCAGCATCAATACTCAGGTAAGCAGTCACATTAAATGATGCTCACCTAGTAGAAAGAGCTCAAACTTTGCCAAAAAAATATCCCACACTATATCACTCTATCACCAGCCTAAACTGTTAATACAAGGCAAGATGCTTTGTTTATGTCAAATTCTGATCCTATTGTCTAAATATCACAGCGGATATTGAGACTGATCAGATCAGGAAATGTTTTTCCCTCTTCTATTGTCCAATTTTGGTGAGCTTATGTGAATTGCTATCTCGGTCTCCCGCTCTTAGCTGAAAGGAATGGCACAGTGTTACTGTTACTGTTGCGTTCCTATCAGCTCCAACCTTTGACCTTAACAAGACATTTTCACTCAGGGAACTGCCACTGACTGGATATTTTGTCTTTTTTTGGACCATTTTTAAAAACCCTGGAGATCCCTGTGTGGCAACAATGCCACATTCAAAGCCATGTGAATATTGTTTCTTCCCTCAGCATTATCTAAGTATTCATAGTCATAGTGCATAAAGGCACTGATTTGCTGTCATGTGATTGGTTGATTTTATATATGGGTAACAAGAGGTTAAACAGATGTCCATAATGAAGTGGGAGGTGATATTAACTATTGTATCTTACTGTTAAATTATACAACATATTTTTTTAGTTCATTGTTGCTGTACACTGGTGGAAACCATCAGCTATGAGAAGCCCCTAAATCTTCTAAAGCTACTGTTAGCAAGAAAATAATTAAGCCTGTAATTTCTCCAACCAGTTATCACAAGACACCAATACTTATACAATTTTGCAAATGCTTTCTTTTAGGTTATTAACCTGCTTATTAATACATAATTAATGTAAAATGATTTTTTTTTAGCAGAAGTCCAAATGTAAAGTATATTAGAATCTGCCAGCTGGTGCTTCTCAAGTTTAGCCCCAGACAATGACGGTGTTTCTCCTTTCAGAACAGCTGTACCTCTGAGGAAAGACTGGAGACCTGCAGCTTTTGTTTGGAGTGTCATGACTGATCTCTCAACTGGAGAGGTGAAACTGACTTTAGGTAGGTAATGTGGCCTAGGTCTGACTCTTACCAAGGTGAACAGGGGAAATGGAGGGTAACACTGTACAAGTCCCTCATTGAGGTTAGAATACATGTCGCCATAGAGGGCAAATCGCAGTGGAAGTAAAACAAAAAAAGCAAAAATAAAAACATCATTCAAAGAAATACAAAAAGTCTTAAAGCACTTTGTAAGTTGAAGAAGAGTGCCATATGAATTTTCAACAGGTCAAAGAGTACAATAACTGAACAACAAAAAACAAGAGTAGCAGAGTTAACCTAGGTTCACTGCACTGCAAGACAAAAGCCAGCAGGACGAACATCTCCCCCTTCTCTTTTTCCCTTTTTGAATGTTTTGTCTTTTAAAAAATCCATCTCAAAAAGCAGACGTGAAGCGGTCCAGTTGCATGCAGCTCACACACATTCGACAGGCAGACTCAGAAAAATCAGGTTTTCAGACACAGAACTTACAGACAGAATAAAGTAAAAAGAAAACACTGAACATATGTTTGCACCAACCAAACCTCCGTCTTTTACAAAAACCTGTAACATTTATGCAGAAGCAGGTATATGGCAGAAAAAAAATTGAAGACTGGAAAGAGATTATTATAAAGTTTTATTTGATGATTGTATTGTTGTTTTCACGCATGTGCTTTGGCAATGGAAGAGATGTCTTAGCTCTTTCACAGATAGATAGATAGATAGATAGATAGACAGATGGGTAGATACCTCTTCCTTTGATGAAACCTTAAATATTATTGTTCCATCAGAACTTATTGCCTTTATATTCAGTATTATTGACAGTTTATAGAAGATACTGTTTAGTCTGAACCAGTACTTTTCCTTTTTTACTATTATTATTACTATTCAAAAGGATTGTATAGTAGCTTTAGGTTTTCCCGTCCTTCAATCAAACTTCTATCAAATATTTTATCTTGACAAATATCTCAACTAAAGCATTTTGTTTTTGTTGTTTTCTGTCTTGCCTCTGTCACACTTCTTAAGTATCTGTGCCATTTTAGGTGGCATAGACTTTCTCTGGTATGTGTTATGCACTGATTAATCATTAGACTTTAGCAAGAGAAGGCAATAAGATTGTAAATATAATTATAATGGTCATGATTTTTTATATCTGCTTTTTAAGCCTAACCTCATCAGCCATCTCCAGGTCCAAATGTCCTTTCTGAACACTATTTTTTTTTTGTTTTTGTTTTTTTTAAGGTCCAGATTCCGATAAAATTATCAGTGTGGTGTTTTCCAGGTGTTATAATTTATTATCCAGGCATCCATTAAAACAGTGATCTATGGGGTTTGGCAGAGTTAGCAGTAAGCTGACTTTAGTCACTGAGATAGTTGTCATTTAAAGACTGTATACCATGTTTTTACTGACGTCTTTCTGAAAAACTATAAACATACAGCACTTCTAGATGCAAATGAAGACTGCTATGGAAACTAGCAGTAACATATAGAGGGTCACTGAAGTTGGGTTAGTTGACATAATGATCTACTCCTTTGTAGCTGGCTACAGAGCAATAGGTAGGCTAATATCAACACATCAGCACAGGGATGAGGATGTAGGATGCGGCTTAAATTGTTCTCAATAAAAATGTAAGAGGATGCGCTGCTGGCAGATATAAACTTCATATGGAAGACAGAAAACACTGGACACAGATAAAACATCAGCCTAGAAGTCAGAGATGACACCATCCACTACACATGAATAATAATCAGTGTGTTACTGCATGTTTTGGATTGCTTAGTATGAAAAACTGTGGTCCTAAGTTCAATGTCTTGAGCTTTGATACCTGGAAATAGGGTTTAATACCTGATTACTTAACAAGCAGACAATCAAACCCGTCATTTTGCCTAAAGTTTGGTAGAAACCGTAAAGATTTTATATATTTTAATATGGTCCACGTTATACATGTAAACCATTAACCTGCTAATAGATCTTAGTATGTTGATTTTAGTAGTATAAAATGATCATATATGTTAATGGTCTGTAAGTAATAGGAAAAAAAGATTGTAGTATAACCTGTTTAACATGAAAGCCGCTCTTCTGGCGGAGTATTCTAGAAAAATTCGGAACATGTTATATTTCTCTGTTGTTTTCAATAGCCTATATGTTACATTTAAGATGAGGTATTCAGTAATCAGGCACTAAATACTCTAACGTATTCTGCTCAACACTGCATCAACAAAGCAAGAGTACAGGAATGTTAAGCTAAAGGCTAGCTGGTTAGCCACTTCTGGCACATTAGCATCAGCCGTGCTAACACAGATTCCTGCTGGTTCATAAATAATGCTCAGATAGAAAACCCTAGAACCCTAAGATTTTTTTTTAAAATTATTCTTAAACTCTGTACAATAAGTATCAAACAGTCCGTTTTAAAAAATGTGTGACTGGTAAATTACAACTAGAATTCAAAGCAGAGATGACCAAGGTGTTGTCGTTTTCCTTTATCAGTTGATTTGACATAAACCCAGAACTATACTTAGATGCCTATTTCAACAAGTAACACATGTTAGGTTTGTAGTTCTGTCCTCTATTTCGAAGAGAGCTCTTAATATTACTGGAATGTTTCAGTTATTTAAACTGAGTCATCTCTCTAATTGTGAGTCCAGGGCCCTATTTCAGGAAGCCGGTTTAGAAAACTCAGAGTGAAAAACGATACTCAGGGTTGAGTAACCCCGAACTGTCCAACTCGGAATATTCGGGTTCAGAAAGGCTGATAACAAGTAGTTCAGTCAACGCGGAGTTGCTTTAACCCCAAGTTAAGCGCGCGCATGAGGATACATAAAGCCCTGATTAGTGGAGCACAGATTAAGCGAGTCACCATGGAGACGGAGGGAAAGAAGGCGCGGTCAATGTATTTTACAGCGCTTGAGGCCGAAATTCTTATGGCAGCATATGCCGATAACATGCAAATTCCGCGGAAAAAAAGTAACACAGCCTCAGCTGCGAAAGAAAGGGAGCATGCATGGCAAAACAAAGCCGACAGAGTCAATGCGTGAGTGTTAATTTAAACATTGATCTAGGGATTTCCACCCATTTAACACGTTATTTTATTATATTTTATTTTATTTTTTATTTTATACATTTGATTTTGTGATGTGATTTGAGCGCAGGTGCAACCCAACAGGCCCCAAACGTTCCTGGCAGCAAGTAAAAATGAAATATAAAAATATAGTCCAAACAGGTAAGGTGTAATTGTATTATGAGCCATAGTGCTTGGTCTGTTTGTCCGATGTAAATCAATTGCAGTTAGAGGCTACATTAATTTCCCCTCTGTAAGCACTTATTGAAATTATCTGAGCACATTACAAGTACATATTTGCTTACTCTGTATGCTCAAATGTGACCCGTTATAGCCAACAGAAAAAAAAGCGGAGGCCCGAAAAACAGGTGGGGGTCCTCCACCACCACCACTCACAGAGGCTGAGCAGTTGGCTTCCACATTTGTGATAATGTTGGCAGCATCACATATGATCTTCACAGTGCAGAAAACACAAATTAGCATCCATCACTATAATGAAATAATTTGTTAGTTTGAAATGCTACAGGGAACTATGTACCTGTACATTAATGCTGTGGAAAGACTTCCTGTTCACATAGTCTCCTTCATTTACTGAAGGAGCAATGATTGGAATGTGAGTGCCATCTATACAGTCAATCACGCCTGGGAACCGTGAGAATAAATGTAAAATTTAAGTAGTAGTTCAAGTATCACCACATCATGAATTAAGTTTCGTTCATCCTGCTACCTGCAATTTTGTGGAATCCCTCTTTGATAAATCTTGTGGGTCTATGACCGGGGAACACCACAAACGAGTACACGAGACGTTTCAGTGCAACTGTAACATTCCTGACTGCCCGACAGACGGTAGCCTTGGAAACGTGCTCAGCGTCACCAATATTATACAGAAAGCTCCCGTTTGCAAAAAACCGAAGTGCAATACAAATAATAAGTACAGAACTGAGAGGATGTCCGCGATGTGTCACATGAGCAATATTAGGCCTGAGGATGTTATTCAAATAAATTATAGATTGTGCTGAAAAACGGTAACGTTCACACAGGAAATCATCAGGAAATGATAAAATGTCCGAACGCGCTCTAATCACTCTCTCCCGGCGGAGAGCTCTGCGGAGAATTTGGGCTTCAACATCTACTGGCTCTTCAAGGAAGGAGCACGCCATGTCTGACACTTCCTACAGTCAGGTTTCCGACAAAGAGGCGGAGAACGTCAGGGTTAGTTGAAGTAAACCTGCTAGGGGGCAGGTTAGCTTCACGGAGTGTGTCGTCATGGTGACTCACTGAGGCTTCATCTGAACTCGCTTTGTGAAACCGAAAACCCAGAGTTTTCGTTAACTCAGGGTATACTTACTCAGTTTTTCCACTAAACCGGCTTCCTGAAACAGGGCCCAGATCTTTAAAAGTTGCTTTATCAGAGAACCTTTAACAGTAAATAATATCAACCTTTTTCATATGGTCGTTGTCAAAGTAGACTCCTTTACACTGCTTTTAACAATACTGCAGATCTGTCCAGAAACTGAGAATAATGAGAAGCATTTTGGCATTGTAGCCATCCTGCTAGATGCTACACATCGCGTTTGCAGCAGGGAGCTACCACCAACACAGAGTTCTTACTAACATTTAACTATTCCAGCAACTGTTTAAGAGAAAACTAGAATGAGATATCTGAAGCATTTGGCTAAAGAATGGTATAATTATGCCTGAGATTATGACAACAGGTTCAGAAGCAAAAAAGATGTCACGATCGTAGGGTTAAAATAAATAAATGAGTAAATCTTGAATTTAGTGAGATGTTTAAGGGCATTAACAACATTCTGATATAACAAAATGTATCATTCTATGAACAAGAAGGCAGACAAAATTCTAAAACTTGAGTGCAACCTAAAAAAAAAGTTTGGTCATCAAACAGCAATTTTGGTCATCACGCATTACTTTGAAGCTGACAGCTGGTTGCTGGTGAGTGTTCCGGCCACTGGTTGCCTAGGTTACCTTCTATTGTTATTCACTATCAGGTCATATGACAATACAGATATTCTTCACTATCCATTGTCTGTTGGCTCTCAGTCATCCAGGTCACTGCAGTCTAAGGAGCTTGTAAAGAAAAGCGTCTGGACTTCTTTAAGTTTGTTGATGATGTTTCACCTCTCATCCAAGAAGGTCCTTCAGTTCTTAGAGTTGAAGAAGCTTCTTAGATGAAAGTCCAGAAGCTTTTCTTTCCAAACTCAATAGACTTCACTCTTCATTGTTATATACTTCAGTTGCTCACCTGGAAGATGAGAAAAGTTTATCTTGGATCCCATCCATTTCCCATTGCCAGTGGTTACTTTGGCCATAGTCGCTTGAAGTCACTGAAGGTCATGGACTTCTTATGGCCTCTGGTTGCCACATTGCTATGAATCAATTCCATTGTGTGCAACTTTTTACATTATAGATATTATTCAATGCAGATGGTTTAGCGAATGACTTCCATTGTGAATATGGCACATCTGAGCTGCACTGACCTTTGTCGGCCCAGTTAGTTGCCATTAAACACAGCTATAACAGGCAACTGGTATCATGACCAGGCAAAAATATAGTATATTCTCCCTGGTAAGCTATCGGGATTTTGACATAAACAATCTGGAATCTAGTATTAGCATTACAACAGGTTTCATGACAGCAAAATGTTTTGATCTTGCTTTACTGTTTCAACATAAAGCTTAGCAACTAGTGTTAGAGAGTTTTAGTGTTTGAGACCAAAATACTAGAAGTTTTTAATTGCCAAATAACAATAAAGTTGGAAAGATTCTGAAATATTCACCACGGAATTTCAGATACTTTGTTTAGTGGGAACTATGATCATGTAAAATAGTCGGGCCCCTAACAGCACTCTAAAGATTAAAGCGTAGATGTGGCGTTGCCTGCGGTGCCGTGCACGGAAGGCGGATACACCCGCCGACTTAAGCATAGCGCTGGATCATGCGATGGTTGGTTGCTGTGGTAATTTTGAGCTGGCAGCGGGAGAGCTGCAGCTCTGTGTGTTTGTGTGTAAATAAAGGGTGCAAAGCATGTTCATGTTACCTGGTCTGCTGTGGTCATTCACAGTGGTGCCGAAACCCAGGACGGGAGGCTCGGCAGACTCAGGACTGGGCAAGCAGAGAGAGGAGATGGTGCAAATGGTGGCTGAGCTGGCAGCCATGCAGCGGGAGCAGGCGGCGGTGTGTCGCCGGCAGCAGAAAGAGCTGAAGGACCAGACAGAGCAGAACCTGCAGAGAATGAAGGATCTGGCGGTGGTAATCCGGTCCTGCCCGACACCGCCGCCACCCCCACAGGTGCTCCCCGACACCTCTGGGGTGGCCGGTCCGCAGCCTGTCACCGCACCCTTCCCCACTCCTCGGGTGGGAGTAGCTTGTGCCCGGCAGGGGCCAGCTCCCATTCCTGCTCTCCGGAGGAGGGACAAGGAGCAACTGCTGAGCCCACCACTAGCTCACCCACCTGCCCAGCCCGAGCTGGAGGTCAGCGTGGGAGGAACTTGCTACACCATCGCTGGTGGTGGAGGAGGCATGTGAGGGTCCCCGCCAGCCGGAAGCGGGGGTGGTGACGGAGGGGCCGCGCGAGGGGCTGCTCCAGCCTGGAGCTGCGGTGGTGGTGGTGACGGAGGGGCCGCGCGAGGAGATGGAGGTCCCTGTGCCAGGGGAGCCTGCTCAATTGGACGTGCACGCCAGACCGGCCTCACCCCAACCAGTGGCCGGTGTACACCGAACATCTGCCCAGCCGCCTGTTAGCTGGGGCTCACGACCGTGCCAGCCGCGCCGCGGCCACCTGCCACGCGGCTGACCTCCGGACCAGCTTCGCCGGCGCCGCTGGGTTCGTGGGCGGCCACCTGAACTGACACCCCTTGGCCAGGGGCCAGGGGCACCGACGATCCGGGCTGATCCCCTCTCCCGCTCGTGGTGGTGGAGTAGGTTCGGCCGGATGTCTGCCCGGCCTCAGTCGGGCGATGGGGGTATGTGGCGGGGTGGGGCCTGCGGTGCCATGCAAGGAAGGCAGATGCACCTGCACAGCATCTGCAATCATGCCCCGCTGACGGGTCCTGTGATGGTTAGTTGTTGTGATATTGTTGAGCTGGCAGCAGGAGAGCTAAATCTCTATGTGTTTGTGTGTAAATAAAGGATGCAAAGCACGTTCATGTCATCGGGTCTGCCATGGTCATTCACAGTAGACTTTACTGATACTTCTCAGACAGATTGTTGGGTAGATATTAATTCTTGTAACTAGTGCTCCCAGCGTTAATCTCGTTAAAATGACATTAATGCCATTTTAACGAGATTAACGCTGGGAGCACTAGTTGTAACTGTTCATCAGCTACTACATGTCCTACTGACGTGCCTTTTGGCAAGGGAGTATCACCTCCCAAACTTAATTATGTTTCTGAGCATGAGTTATTGAAAATCTGAAGAAATCTAAAATTGCTGTTTTTTAAGCCATCTAGCCACACACAGTCATGCATGCAAAAGCCACATATTTAGACAAATCAGCAAGCTCCTACTCCACAGAGTACAAGGAAACCACAGTATATAGAAAGGAAAAAACAAACAAACTTCTTTCTCACTATGCATACTGGAATGTTCAAATGTGTATCAAATAAAAAACAAAAACAAACAAGGCTCTGTTCAATAACATTCATCTGTGGCTGTGATGGCAAATCAGTGCTGCTTGGTAAAAAGAGTAACCCAAACTTCTCCTTTTCATCACTTGAACTCCTGCTTAGTGATGTGTTGAATGAGTTTCTTGATCCTCAAGCCTCAAAACCCTCCTAAAAGTTCCATTTTACAAGATAAATGGGTTTAAAAACAAGTGGATAAATGTTATCTTTTCCATTCTAGCAAGACCAAGCTTACTTCAACACAGTCAATCTTTTTTTGGCTGGATCATGCATTCAGCCACTGAATTTAAATGCTATGCAGTGTCAGCAAAGGCAGAGGGTGTTACAAAAAGAGCTAGAAAGAGGTTGAAATATACCTAAATCGTAAACTCTATGGATCTGTGGCTCTGGGTTGTTATTTTGATGGTCTACAATCTGGACTATGGAGCCTTTCTAAAAGGTAGTGCTACCCAATGAAAGAAAATAACAAGACAAGAGAAAGTAACAAAGATAGACAGCTGGTAAAACTGTGACAGTTTCTGAAAAATCTAGGTATGAAAAAGAGCACAAGAAGGCAAGTTAAGGTAGAAAGAACAGTTACTTTTAGAGAAATACAGCAAGAAAAGAAGAAAGAAGACAGTCTCACAAAAAAGCTGTCAGGCAGCTAAACCGACAAGCAGGAATTTGTGCTGGCTTGATCATAAATACAGTAAGAACAGGTCAAAACGCACATACAGACACATACATGCACGTACATATACACCGTGCCTTATTCGCAAGTCTCCATAACCTCACAGTATTCTGTGCTGCCCGGCCAAGCACTGCGCTATAAAAGAACATCATCTCTTTGTCTTTTCATCTCTTTCAGTCCCTTGCTTATGCAGCTCTCACGCTATAATCCTCCTCTCCCTTTCTTCTTCTACTCTAATCGCTGTTCTACTGCCGCATCTTATGTATCCCATCTCGGGCTTCTCTCTCGTTTCAGTCCATTTTGTGAAAGCAGAATCGCACAGAAGCACAGAAGAAGAAGAAGTAGAAGGAGGGCGTGGTTTGTTGTTTATGCAAATACAGGCTGTTTTCTGGGTGTCTGGATTGGTCGAGGGGAAGGGGAATGTTGGTAACAGGACCTAATGAGGGAGCGGCACCAGGATATCCACATAATTGATGGGGAAGAAGCCCGACTGGCCGTTGATCATACCCTCGTACCAGTTGTCATCGATCTGATTGGTCAGGGTGATGACATCCCCCTCTTTGAAGCCCAGCTCACCTTCATTCTCTGGTTCAAAGTCGTAGAGCGCTCGACAACATGGCTGGTCCATAGGGGCTGTGAATGGACAGAAGCAAAACATAGCGAGTCAGTTTCACTCTCTATGAGGCATTTTTGGTTATCTGGTTTGTTTTGGTTTAGCTTAATGACACAGTTACATACGAGGCCTATTTTGTTTTACTTAAGAATTTCTTGCTGTGCATTGAACGGGGTTAATTTGCTGGATATCAACATAATGGTTTGACAAGGCTCACCTGTTAACTGAAAACCATTCTAACTAACTTTGAAATCCTGCACAACTAAAATCCAGAGAAAGTCAGGAATCTTTAAAATAACTTTGTATATTTCATAATTAAACTTAAAATAAAACCATGCAAGTCCATACAAGTAAATTGTCTCGAATATGAAACAAGTTTAACAGACTCTAATACTACTCTGGAAGGTAGAAAGAAACTTTCAGCTGCTAAATAATTTCCCAAGGGGATGCCACAGTGGATGGATGCGCATGCTAATTTGGAACTCATCTTTACACCAGATGCCGAGCACTGGGAGTACACTAGCTTGCGAGCCCCGAGGCTTGGTTTGTGTCTCCTTTCTGACATGCTTTAATTAATTAATTTTTTTTTTTTGGGGGGGGGGGGGGGGGGGGGGGCTGGCAGATAGAGCAATGAGCCACTGTGATGGCCTTTTGTTGATGGTGAAGACTCATTGTGAAACCTTGAGATAAGCATTTCTGATGTCGTTCCTGTGTTTTTCCAATTGAGGTGTTGAACATGGAGTCTGACTGAAAATTAGACATACAGATAGACAGATAGATAACGACTTATCAATCACAAGTTTGTGATGCCAATCAGTCCGATTTGCCTCACAATTATGAATTTACAAGGCTTCACAACAGGACTTCACAAACCAGTGGGTATGTGGCCAATAAGTCTGTTTATAGGCCTTTCCGAAATCATTTTTGACAATTTTGACCTAGATCAGGAATACATATTAAAAAATAAACACAAAACTCTCTTAAAGATGACTTTGAAATAGCGACTAAGATTAAAAACATCAAGCAATTGAGAACTGGGGCAATTTTCTTATACGCTTAAATACAACCAGACTTATTTTAACCGGTGGAGTTATTCCCTGCTGATTGCTTAAAATAGGGTTAATGCACTGCTGCACTGGTTTCACTCCTCAAGGCTTTTATGTAGAGTCTGTAGTATCTACCGCTTTTACAGGATGCATCGTATGTTAAGGTTCAGTGCCTTGCACTTGGCAACATGGACAGGAAGGGCTAGGAATTGAACTGCCAACCCTGCAGTTAGTAGGCCAAACCGTTCTTCTAAATCTCATCTGAACTCCCATGGCTTCTTCTATCTGGTAGACGTGCTCGTCTTTTTGCTCAGACTACATGAGGCATCCCAGATCCTGACTTACCAAGACACTACTGCAGATACCTCATCTCTACTGGACATTATTTGACAGATACCACTGAGCTGGATACTGGCAGTCATCTAACTGCACATCGAAGATTGACACCCTCTCTCTACCTGGTGATCTTCCTGGGGATTTGGCAGAGTGTATCCCTCCATTGTGGCTTTCGCTGGGTGGCAGCAGCTCCAGTGTCATTCTGGGTTTTGGAGTGTACTCCTTCCTCGGTTTACTGGACACTTCTTTTATCCTGGAAGGAAGCCACACAGTTAAGTTCTAGCTAACCACACAGTCTATTTTTATAGCTTTATTTCTATCCTGAGTAGGAGGCTGGATCGATACCTGTCCTCCATCTTCCTGGAGAGCTGTTGGAGGATTTCAGAGGCACGACTGTGGTATTCAAACTGAGCTTGGACCAATGCTGAGAGCTGGCTCACCTGCTCTATCTGCAACACACACATAAACGTGTTTTTTGTTGTTTTTATTCTTTCAAACCCATCCTCCATACCCACGCTGGGCTGGCACTGGTTTGGCACAGCAAGGCACAAGATTGCTTGTCTTTTCCATGTTTGTATATAGCATCAAATTTTTTACTTGGAACATATTAGTAACAAGAATAGACCTTAATATTTGATTTCATATGTTCCCCTTTTTTAAAAAAAAAAAAAAACATTGAACATGTTTTTGTGGCTGTAATATAAAATCTTCTTTTAATTTGCTGAGGGCACAATATGATTAGTTTTTCTTCTTCTGATTGGTCTTCAAAACTCTGTTTTGGTATTAATGATCTGAGATTATTTAACGCTTTTCTCTGTAGAGCTAAGGAACATATTTACCTTCAACTCTGATAATAATAAGTTATGGTGGAATTGGAATACGTATATTACATTATCCTTACGTCACTCTCCAGTAGGTTAAACATGCTCTGCTCTGCGATCTCTTTGCTCTCATCAAACTTCTCCAGTGCCTGTTTGATTTCGTCATCCTGGACTTTCCCCTGACGCTTCTTCTTGTAGTCGAAGTCCAGACGTCGGCCTTCCATCTTCTTCAAATGATGCTGGAATAGATGAGAAAGGAACATGTGATATAAACAATTTAAGATTCATGTTGAAGAAGAATTCAACAACATGTCACCATTATAAATTCAATTTCCCACATATCTAATGTTACTTGTTTACTGACCTGTATCTCTTTGAGGTCTTTATCATGAAGATTCTGCAGTGGATCAATAAAGTTCTGTTTGACCTCCATGTCCAGAGCATCTTTCACCTCCCCGAGTTCCTTCATCGCCTCACCAGCATCCATGAGGGCCAAGCCTGGAAGTGAAGTGAGAAATTAGCAAAAAGCCAATTTTTCTGAGCCGCCAAGGTTGCTACCTGCTTATGACCTATTTTCCTCTATTATCTAATCTTGAATTGGAAAAAATAATTTAAAATGGTTAACTTTCTGATACTATCTTAAGTCATTTAACAGGTATACATTTACCAAAGCTGGACTCCTCTCCTAACTCCCGTCCAAACTTCAACATGGCGTCTCCTAGGACTGTCTCAGCCTGTGGATAACCAGGTCCTTTTTCCTGCCCACGGATCTTTGACATGGTGTTGATCATACTCAGCTTGGCTCTTGATGCTTTAAAAAGCAGAAATAACATCAGTAACATCAGGAGTCACAATTTGAATTACAAAATAATAGTTTTGCAATTTTTTTTAGTATACTGCAACCTTTGTATATTTAATACCTGGGTTAGGCTGAAGGTACTCTGTAGTTTTGGTCATGATGTCCAACACTGCTCTGCTGGTGACGTCCACCTTCTGCAGGGGAAACACCAGATTATCAGCATGTCAACTGATACTCACTCGTATAAACAGAGTAGAAAGTCCAGGAACAACTTCAACTACTTCCAAACTGCATAGAGCAGCTCCAGCAACGTTTTCAGTATGCAGTATAACTATTTTTCTTCCTGTGTATTTAGGCTTGTGGCCTTCATTAAGGTAATTATGAAACATATTATTAATAACATGTTTCGTAGGATATTTCATAAAGCAGAAAAAATAAATCAAAACAACAACATGGGACCAACACTCATACAGAGTGATTATCTCTGGCAATAGAAAACTTGGGTGGTACCTTATATAGCCATAACCTGGAAAGGTGCAACTTCACCCTCAGTGACATAGGCCTATAGATAGGTCTGCCATCCCCTCTACCAAATATTACTAGGGGAAAAATGTGTATTCCCCAACCCTACAAACTAGAAACTTAGAATGTTCACCTTCAAATTGGAAGCTGTACCTTAATGTCGAAACCAATGCATTTTAAAAAGTGCACTTTTACTTTGAAGGTGAACGCTCTGTTTCTGTTAATGACCACGATGAAGGCCAACAGCTCATCAGTTATTAATCAAGTAATAAAGTTGCTCTATATACTACAATGAATACAGCTTTGCAATATTTTCTAGATATATTTAGATATACATTAAAAAATCTGCTGGTGTAATACAGGTTTACAAGTTAGTCATATGTGGTCAAAGTGAAGCAACACATAGCAGCCAGTTAGGCTGTAGTTAGAGCACCAGACTTTACCTTTACGTATGTCTTGTTTAATTTAAAAAAACAAAACAAACAAAAGTATGCTAGTCTATCTCTGCTGTGCCCACTTACTTTGTGGATTAGATCCAAGAAGTATTCTGGCACCAAACCTTCTCTCAGAAAATTGTCATTGAAGCTTCCAGGTTATTTGGGTGATTATAACAAGTATAACTTTTAAATTAGCTAACCTCTACCAGCAGAGGTAAGAGAGATCCAGTTTCTCTCTGCTTCTACGCTTAACACTAAGCTAAGATTAAATCTGGTATCAGATCACAGACAAACAGGTAATTACCTTCTCCATTTCTTTAAAGTCATCATCTAGCTTGGTTCCTTCCGCCCCTCCAACCTTCTCGCTGACTTTCTGTAATAAGAAATCAGAGGAAAGAGACAGAAAGGGGAAGAAATATGGTTAATACTTTCATATTTGAGTAGCTTTGATTACTCAAACCCACCCTCAGAGGAAGAAACACCAAATTGCGTTTAAAGTGGTAATGAAGAAAGTTAGAAAGTCTGGCTGTGTGATAAGAGCAAAGGCAGAAAAAAAAAGTGTTGTGCAAAATAATTTATGCAGGAAAAAAGAGACGAGAAGGAAAGTCGGTGCAGTGACAACAGCTTTCACTCAACCTTTGATTCCTCGATTTTTTTTTTCTTCTACTTTAATACCATTAGAATACAGTGTTTCAGAGTGAGTCAATAACAGTTTATTTTCATCTGTGTCCTTGGCCTGTGCAGGCAGAAATTGAGCAGTTTAAATTCTCAGACAGTCTCTTCATCCTAAATAAAACCTCTTTCAGATGGCCAAGCATCTCTCGACTGATGAGCCGGCTTTCTGCTTTCACTGCAATGCTTCAATATTTTTCTCAGAAACACATTCAAGCCAGTGGCACCACTGAGTTCATAGACAGCAGACAATCTGAATCTGCGTTCACCTGGTATTATGTTCACCCTCATTAGATGTCTCAATGAACCGTAACACTGAACCTCCAGCGCTAAAATTTATTTTATTAAGGCTTATTAACTGATGAATGTATCAAGAAAACATAATAATGTGATTTTTCTTTCCCGCGGTCTTCTTTTTAGACAGACATGGATATTTCCTGTAAGTCAGCTGCAGCGCACCACAAGAAAGCAATTCAGATGTTTTTACAATTGTTTTGAAACCTGCACCTTTCTCGCTATTATTGCAGCTGAATTCATTTCTTTGTAAGAGCCCTGTCAGAAACCAAAGGAACTCCAGCTGGGAATATTCAGCTGACTATATTACATTATTCAATAAAATAATAAAAGGTTAAAACTTGTAATCACTTGTTCTGAGAATAAATCACTTTTTTTGCTTGAATTTTTTCTTTTGTTACTGCAGTCTTGGTGTGGATATTATCAAAATGTGGACATTTAAAATGTTAAAATACGGGTTAGGACAACAGAAGATTGCTCAATTATGCCCTGGGGGACGGGGCTATGGCTCGCTACATCCTCTTGCAGACCATTACATGTGGAAACCATTTGAATACAAGCGCGCTGATCCACATAGGTGTGCACATGCGTGTTCACTGTTCGTAGACTTAAATTACACCTTTCTTGGCTGCTACTTCAAAGCACATTGTGCGCTGTCTGTCCTGCGTGCTGCACAACAACATTGAATATTTAGTATTTACTGCTGTTTACACTTAGCTAGATTAATGCGATGGTGTTGTGTTTAGTATGTTGCTTTGTTTTTTTTGCTTGTTTTCTATTCTTCTTCTCTCAACAGGTGATCCAGGAGATTTTTTTTTCCTCCCCCCCTTTCTCACTGTCCCTCTCCCCTTCTGTTTTTCTTTTCCTTCCTCTTTCTTTCTCCCTTTCCTATCCCTCACTCATGTCTGTCCCAAACTCACCAAAGAGACCCCAAATTACCAAATAGCTCCAATCTAACATAACAATAAACACCCACAGAATGACCTTAAAGATACACAAAAGACCCACAAAGACCCAAAATTAACTACAAAGAGACCCAAAAAAATGAGCGAGAAAAACACCCTTAGTAATCTAAATGACACCAAAATGATGAGGAAACAATCATAAAGAGACAAAAAAGAACAACAGGGCCACAAAAAGACAAAAGCTTACAGAGACCCAAAGCAGCCACAAAGTGACCACAAAGACACACAAAATTACAGAAATAAACCAAACGAGAAGGAAAACAGCCACAAAGAGACACAAACTTAAAAAAAAAATAGGGGGTGGGGGGGACAAAAACAGCCTCATAGAAACACAAAGTTACCAGAACGGCCCTAAAGACAAGCAAAATAATCAGAGACAAGAGATACAAACAACCAGAAACCAACCATTCAAAGACAACGCAAACCACTCAAAACAATCAAAAAGGATCAAAAGCCACCAGTAAATGGCCACAAAGACGACTGAAATTACCAAAATAATCCCCACCACAAGCAGAACAACCCTGAAGAGACACAGAAGAAAAAAGAAATGAGTAACAAGGAAAGGGAAATATCCATATATCAGACACCCCTGTGAAGTAAGGAAATTAAACACTTAAGAGACAAAACAAACACAAAGACACACTTAATTACTGAAATGATCCTAAAGACAAGCATAATTAACCACAAAGAGTCCACAGACCACCAACAAACGACACAAAGTAACCTCAAGTAATTCATCTCTTTCAAAACAAGCAGTACTAGTTTTTCTTCACTTAACCAAAATGTGATTATTTCCTCTAAAAATCTCCTCTTGTAGAGTTCAGACTGAACAAAAAAAGCAGGACTTAACGTTACACAACTACAGCCCTGTCTGTAATAACAAAGACATAGTGGAGCGAATGAAGTCTGCACAGCAAAGACAGCAGACTCATCACAAATGCTGTGACCTCCATCTGACTGCAATCACACTGACGCTCAGTGAGTTATAGATATTGCCTTGCTTATATATAGATCTTTGTTCTGCTCTGCTTGTCACTGTAGGAGAGGGACTTGCTGCAGAGTGACACTGCTTGCTTGCTAATCGCCTCAGGTTGCAGGGAAGGAGTAGAGAGGGATTTTCCACAATCGTGACTCATATCAGACACCCACAGCTTAGTGAACCCATATGCACCTTTCCACTTATCTATGCAGTAGATACCAGTAAACAAATGCATAAAAACAACATATGGCAACAACAGCAGACAGCTGCACTTATGTATGCTCATGCGTGACGGGTGAAAATGAATATCTGAACTGCTGTTGCCACTATTGCAGTACTATAAGAAACCGTGTAATGCTCATCGGAAACAGTTGCCAAACATTTCTCTTAAGTTTCATACACGATTCAACCAAAATGTGCTGCATGATTAAAGTATGATGTTAGAATGACAAAAAATAAAGTTCCATCAAATAAAGTAAAAACTAATTAAATATACATATTGTAAACATTAACAGTCTGCAATTTGGATTTTTGATTTTTTTTACAAAACAGAATAATGTAATTTCATTGTTTATGTAATACAAATAAGACTAATTAAGAAAACTAAGCAACATACCCCATTGTTCTAGCTACCAAATTCAGCTAACATGAATCCTGTGTGAATGTTGTTTAGCATTATGGCACGAGCAACCCCGACTACCATCTCTTCTACCTAAAAAGGCAAAAGACATCCAGAAACAAAACACTCGAGCAAGGCCAGAGAAGAAAAAAAACAAAAACCCAACAACAAATACAAACAGGCAGTATAGTGGTTCACTCAGTGAGGAAACTCCTACACCCATCAACCACCCAAATTAGACCCAGATATCCCTACCCACTGCAACCCACAGTGAAGATCGGGAGGCAAGAATGAATAAACATTTGGTTCTTCTGACTCCTTTTCCAACAGGAAATCATCAACATTTGTTTTTTTGTTCGTGTAAATATGCTTTCAGTGATTTATGTTTATTTATTTTTTGTTTTTGGTTTGGTTTTATGGTTACTAAGACCTGTTGCTTATATGTTCGAAATAAACATTTGATTGACTGATTGAATTTCATAACCTCTAAAAATGATCACTTGGATAGGAGCCAATGAACTGGATATGCAGTAGTCAAAAGTAACTCCACTTTAGCAGCAACAGTAACATATGTAGTCATGCCAAAGGTACAAATTAAAGTGGACTTTTCTGGTAAGACTTGTTTCTCCATTTCTGCACACATGGAGGCAAATTATGAAAACATGCAATTCGTGGAATGAGCAGCTAAATATGTGTCTGGTACAGCAGATGTCACACATCTTCATCAAAGCAACAAGCCATGCAAGCATAAAGATAAATATGTGCGCGTTTATGTAACGGCTTGTGCACCTGAGCACCTGTGTGTGCTTGTTATGACACAAGGCTGAGTGGGTCTCTCAGACAGGCAGAGAGAGCGAGGCGACATAATAATGAAAAAATAGAAATGATGAAAATGTAAAAATAATGAAAAACAATAGCGGGGAAAGAAAGTGAGCAGTACAGACAGATGAGGAGGAAGATGCAGTTACCATGGAGACAGGGAGCTGACTGCATCCTTTCATATTTCTGAGAACCAAACACACACATTGGCAGCCCTCCTGTCGTCTGCGAGGCGGCTGCAGAGCGGCGCGCTGACACGCTGTTACGTAACTGCTTCTCTCTCAGCAGTGTTGCTTTCTTGTAATATTTCCCTCTTACTGTCCTTCCATGCTGTATGTGACGACCCACGTTTACACCTCGCTGATGTTTATTTTTCCATCTTTTAGAATGGAAACACTGCAAGCTGTACATCATCTAGAAAGGTGCAAAGTCAGGTTTTCTTCACAGAGTTTCACACCATGTTAGCAAAAGATGTAAGTTTGGTTTGAGGGAAAATTCACATTTCTGGAGCTCTCGAGGTCTCACTGTACCTCCATAATGTTTTTAACCTTTTTCCTATTTCAATACAGGGCTTTAGGCATCTGCTGATACTGGTTACTGATCTGACACCAGTGTTAATTTAATAAGCTGTATCCCTCAGCCTGAGGAAGAGGCTAATAAGGTAACATGAGGCTAAACTTCAGCGCTTTAAACCTACAGCTCGATGACTGGCTGTCCCATTGGTTGGCTTTGCAAAATGTGAAAACTCAAAGTCTTCAACACTCTGAGAAACTTCCATCAATTCACCAAAGCTTATCCACTCCAGGGTCGCAGGAGCTCTAGGTCAATCTCAGTTGCTACTAGGTGGACAGGTCACCATTCTACCTAACCTTTAGCCAATAAAGAATCACTAGATAACCCAATATTCAGGTGTATGGACTGTGCGAGGAAACTGGAGGAGGGAACCCACACAGGCACAGAGGAAACATGCAAACACCCCAGCTAGCTTACAGCCTCGAACCATCTTGCTGTGAGGCAACAGTGTTGCCAGCTCAGGGCCTAACTTCAGTGAACGTCTTTCAAAAGTCCAAGATCACATGATTCTAGGGATTAGGGTTCTTAGATCTCCAACCTGTTGACACTGTTAGCTTTCGCCATCCATGCACGCAATGCTAGCTTTTCCTGTTACCCAGCAGCCCAACCTTTTTTTGTGCCACGGACCGGTTTATGTCCGACAATATTTTCAGGGACCGGCCTTTAAGGTGTCGTGGATAAATACAACAAAATAAAACCAGTACCAGTACCAAAAAAAAGAGAAGATTTATTCATAACACACATGTAATGTTTGTGCTATATGTGTAAGGTCGGGGGGGGTCCCATTTCACTGCAGGGCAACTTGCATGTGACGAATAAAGCTTTGATTGATTGATTGAAAAGACCCAGGGAAACCAAGTTAACGATAAAAACAATTAAAAAAAATAATGCAAAAATTGATAAAAACCCTGAAAACCAAAAGATTTCACACCCAAGCCTCAACTCTTGCAGCCCGGTACCAAACGACTCCGGTCCATGGCACAGGGGTTGGGGACCGCTGCTGTTACCGACCCCTTTGGTATACTGAACACAGATCTGACCGACCCTTTGTTAGACTTGTATGAAGCGAAAACCAGATCACTACATTTTCGTTTAACCCAGAAAGGCCAAGCATATCAAGAGGAAAAAAACATAAACAAATATGGCTTTTGTCACAATCTATTATAAAAGAATTATACCTTTGTGTGTGGGTGCCTCTGCAATTCACAAGGCATCTCACTATAATTTCCACAGCAGTAAACACACCAATTAAACTTCATCACCAGACGATTAGGCTGTTTTTAAACACAGAAAACAACCTACACCTACAAGTGCTACTGGCACTAGAAAAATAATTTTTTGGGGGAGTGTTTCTTTGATTTGACAGCACACATTTAAAGCACCTTCCTACACTCCTTCATTACAGCATGGTAATAACAGTGTGCAGCTGCAGTTGTTGAGGAGCGGCGACTTTCACAAACACACAGTGTTTTACTGTAAAATACCTCAACCAACTGTGGAAAACAGCACAGTGTACGTCTCAATAACAGCATGATTTTGTTTAGATACAGTTTATCTTTGTACTTGATAATGCAAAGAGTGAATCACAGCACAGATAGAAGAGAGATTTGCTTAACACCACAATTACATATAACTGATGAGCTGATTTACTCTACCGGGAACACCGGAGCAACAGGCGCTAATCAAATTATCACTCCTTCACCAATTCCAGGCTGTCACATCTAATTTTACAAACATGACATTAGTCTGTTTTTGAGTCAAAGCTGCCTTCACGGAGATACCAGATACTAAACAAAACCCTGATAAAGTGATGACAACACATTTAACCTCGAGCACAGTGTAAACATGACAGATTACAGCAGAAATACAATCTGATTAACACGAACAACATTTCTGTGCCATTCAGTCTTTGTCAGGTCACAAAAAGCATACGCACTACCGACGATCATGAACACATGAGCAGCTCTATGCTTTAGGCGTCAGATTTTGAAAAACAAAACACATGCCTTCAAGAGGACCGATACTGCTTTTTCTTATTTCCTGTTGCATAAACATGAGTGTTTATGGTAAACTGACTGCACTGTTACTCATGTATTGCTTTCTGAGCACTTATAATGCTTTTAATTACAGGCTACACCCTTTTTATTTTAACATTTACACACTTTCTGTATATCACACATACAGACTTGCACCCTGATGAATGCATACAGGGGAATTCTGGGGGCTTTACCTAAAGAGACTGGGGATTGAACCACTGATCGTCTAATTGGTAGACAAGTCTACTGAGCTAGGTTTCGTTTAACGAGGTTTAATAATGCCGCTCCCTTATTTACAAGGGGTCACCACTAGGGTAGCTTGCTTCCTCCAATGAACTTTACAGGGAGCAGGCATCATAGGAAAGTTGTCTTAAAGAAGCAGGAGCTAAACTGCTGAACTGAAACTGCTTCTCAGTTTTCAGCCCAGGAGGTTACTGCTTAGCCTCCAAGGCTTCAGAGCTGAAAAATGAAGCCATTGCAGAAAGTGTCATAAACTGCAGTTCCCATAATGGCCACTTGAAGGTGGCTCCAAAAGTAAGTTGATCACCATAGATCAGGGGTGTCCAACTCCAGGCTTCAAGGGCGGTGTCCTGCAATCCTCCTCAACACTGTCATGAAGTTTTCCAGAGGCCTGGTAATGAACTAATCATTTGATTAAGGTGTGCTGACCCAGGGTAATATCTAAAACCTGCAGGACACTGACACTTGAGGCCTGGAGTTGGACACTGCTGCCATAGAGGTTCAAGGCCAACTTCAAATAAAAAATAAACATGTTAATGGTGCAAGGTTGGGGAGGTTTTCAGTCATCCAGGTCTTGGTAATCTAAGGAGCTTGGAAAGAAAAGCAGCTGGACTGAACCTCTCATCCGAGAATCTTCTTCAGTTCTAAGAACAATGGCGGAGAGTCCTTTTCCTTCCAAGCTCCTTCCAAGTAAATAATGGTTTAGTCCTTATGGATACACTTTCCCCACTAGGTGATTTTTCTTTTTTAAAGGACCTCTTGTTTATGTTGTTGGTGCCTTTATGACTATTTTTCATGATATTATTTGTACTTGTACTAAAATACCATCCAACAAATCCTCCAGCTGTAGTTTTGGTGAGTGATATTCTAATTACTGTATGGATACAGCTTGCTAACCATGTTTGCTAGCAGTAGCTGACAACTTAGGACTCTACCTTCTCATGTGAATATGTTCACTTTTGACTTCAAGAAAGTCAAAGTGGCAGCAACCATTTGCTAATGTTAAGGCTTCAAAATTCAGACTCCAAAAAAGTTAGAAAAGGTGCCATCCTGGTAGTTGTGTCTATCCCTTATTTACCCTTGGAGGATTAGTGGATTTGGATTTTTTTTACTCTACAAATCACAGAAAAAGTTACTTTTTTGGCTTTAAACACATAAAAACTACAAAATGGACCCAGTGGGTGCTTCTAGAGAAAGTCATTTCACACCCACAACCTCCCACACACAAACAGAAACACAGACAGTAGAAGCTAACCACCTTTTAGACCACTGAGGCATTAACAAACCCCATCTGTTCTACATCTCTCCACCTCCACAGTTGCTCGTTATCATTTTCTCTCCTTTCCATCCTCTCTCTGTCCTTGATTTCCCCCTCACCCCTCTCTTTTTTTTGCTGACTCACTCCAACTGATGCCACAAAAAAATAAACCTAATTACAAGACTGCCATAACAGGAACGACAGCGAAGAGGTCAAAGGTCAAAGGTTGTGGCACCTTGCCAGCAGAGAGAGAAGATAGCTTTTCCTCCAGCTGACATAAATCTTGTTTGGAAGGGAATTGGGCAATCAGGGAGAGTAAAGGTTGGCAGCCGGAGTCAGCTCATCTATCAGTCTGAACGGCTGCCAAAACACTCAAACGCCATCTTGAACTGTAGATGGATAAAAGGCTGGATTGATGGCAGGCTGTTATGCCAAAATGTAATAAGGTTGATTTATAGAAAAACAAACATGTATATCTCCATCAATATTTTGAAATTTCTGGTGATTCTGGCCTTTGAAAAAATTTATTTGGTAATAAAAGATAATTAAGCATTTTTAATGACCCTCAACCCAGCACGCTGTATCACTAGTTTTCATTTTACTGCATTTAGGAAAGAACAGCTGAACTTGTAGTTAGGGGTGGGTGATAGAAACGATATACGATAGAAACGATATAAATTTGGCCAACGATAGAGATTTTGACTATATCGCTCTATCGCGATAGCGCATGTTGATGATGTCATCAAACTGCGCCTGTTTTGGTCGAAAGCATCGCAGCGGCTACAACCATTATCATCTGCAAATTATGGCGGGCGACAGTCATAGCAAAGAGATGAAGCACTTTTGAAATATGGGGAAAGCCAAAAACTATGCTTCCTCCACTTCCGTAACATTGATTCATTAATGTTGAATTCTCTCGCAGCTGTTCTGTTCCCATGTTGTTGCAGTATATTAATAACTAACCTCGTATTGTGGATGAATAATCTCAGTTGTTCTCCTGACTGAAGTTTGGCCTGTGTATAGCATCCTGCTATGCAATTGCATTTGTCCCTAACCACCAGAATCCCTCACGTTAACTTTTATCGAGTGGAAAAAAAGTTGGCGTTCATCCTCCAGCTTCACTGTGCTAATGTTATGCTAACATAGCTGTGTCGCTAGCAATCACGTAGCACATCATTATATACCAGGTAGTCCAACTTCAGTAACCCTGCAAATGCCACTGCTGTTTAGTTTTCTGTCTTCATTTATGTTGGAAGTGGTAGCAGAGCTGTACGTTTTAATTAGTTTCAAAAATCTCTCAGTCAGAACATGGTATGTCATGTTTAGGTGGAAACTAGCGAGCTAACTTCCTGTTAACTTCTAACTCCGTTAAATTTAATAACTTCTGTTTTCATGGATGCATGGATGTAAAACTTAATTGTTACACCTGCTAAAGCAGCAACGCTGATGATTTTATTAAAGATGAAAGAATTTAGACCGTTTTTAACTCTCAGTGTTCGTTTGACTTTGGGACCTAGAGAGGACAGAGTTTTGGACCCAAATTACTCCACAAAGCTCCTCACTACGGCAGCCGTAATGCTCTGACAATCCATCACGCAGTGCGGCTTACCAAAGTTGTACTAAAACATATTTTTTAACAGATTTCTGCACGCCAAAATCGGTTCGAGGTCAGTAAGCACAACCAGAATTCATACATATAAGGCACAATCTCGATTTTTGAGAAAATTAAAGGATTTTAAGTGTGCCTTATAGTGTGGAAAATACGTTATACAGAACAAAAGAATATATTGTGATATATATCGTTACCGCACGTGCTTTAAATTATATCGCGATATGAATTTTAGGCCATATCACCCAGCCCTACTTGTAGTTCATAATTATTATGGAAAAATAATTTACCATAATTATTAGTGTGATACATTCAAGTACACAAGGACAAAGCACCACTTTAAACCATTAAAGCTGCATCATTTACTGCCACTGTGAAGGAGCTCTGCACTCACAAGATAATGTTTTTTTCATCGGGGGGGTCAGGAGTTTTTCACTGTAGGGCGTTTCATTTAAATGAAGTAATAATGCTTCAGAGTAAGCACGCCATCCTCAGCCATCTGCATACGAGGTTCATCTTTGTTTGATTCATCAGCTGCAAGTTGGCCCTTTCATTCAGTACGTTTACAATTTAAGTGTGAATCTGGCAGGAAGCTGATGCTGCGACACAAATGTACAGATTCAAATGAGTGTGGAGCCACTGCAGTTTCAGGAGGTTTATGAAAGGACATCTGATGAGAAAGAACCCTTCAACACGCAGAAATATCAATTCAAACCTATCCAGTTTCAGATGAATCATTGGTTTCTAGGACAGACAGGAATCTGAAACAAAGCCAAAAATAGCTAATAAATCTACATTAACCATTACCGTATTTTTCGGGCTATAAGGCGCACTTAAACTCCTTTAATTTTCTCAAAAATCGACAGTGTGCCTTATAATCCGGTGCACCTTATGTATGAATTCTGGTTGTGCTTACTGACCTCGAACCGATTTTATGTGGTACACGGCGCTCATGCCGCACCACTTGATGGATTGTCAGAGCATTACGGCTACTGTAGTCAGGAGCCTCGCGGAGTAATCTGGGTCCAAACTCCGCTTCAGGTCCCAAAGTCAAATGAACACTGCGGAAGTTGAGGAAGCAAGAAGAATTCTTTTCATTATATTCCTCTGTTCAGCACTTTGACACTTGATGTCTTTTAGATGTGCTATATAAATAAAGATGACTTGACTTGACTCAAAGATGACTTAACTTGAATTAGTTGAGTAAAGTTTGGCTTATCTGACTGTTTTGTTACGCTTAATGCGCCTTATGCGCCTCCGAATAATACAGTACTCAGTCATTGGTTATTAAAATGCTTTCTGGTTTTATTTGTTCAGTTACAAACCATGCCAAAACCCAAGAAACTAAACTATGAAGTATTCTGTTTACATCAAAAGATTTTAGTTTTGTGAGATGTAAACAGTTTAATCTCAATGTTAAGATTTACCCTTTTAATTGATTATAACAAATACTAATATAGTATTAAAATAAAACATTACAGAAATTTGACTTGCTTTGTAACTGTAAAAAGCAGGATTAGGGTTAGGACTCAAGGACAGCTTTTGCAACACTAATCAAGGCTAACAGCTGACCTCATTAATTACCCCCTTGGATTTTGGGGGGGGGGCAATAATGCGCACTGAATATTGATTCTTTAATTTATTATTCATACCTTTTTTGCACTTTTTATCCACGTTAAAGTTTATTGTGTTGCGTTTAGTGTCAACGTGGGACAGTTTTCCAATTTGGTTGTACTATTGTGCTAAGTATGACTGTGCAATGACAATAAAGAGTTATGTTAACTTATTTGTAGGTCTGAGATTGGAAAGTTTTAAGGAAACTTAAAAAAACTTTGGAAATCCCTCATATTCAATATTCACGATGGTGAAACAGCTCAGGTGTCACTTTAATTACTTCCTGGTGTCATGTTGAATCCAGTTTGGACAAACATGATCATTAGTCAGCTACAGTTTCACTTAAAACAATGTCCAGTGCTGCTTTTATATGATTCATTAGGTGTTACGGTATAATCTCCTGTTCTGTGCACTGCTGCCAGGCAGAAGTGATTTTATTACACAAAGTGCCGAGAGCCTTTTGTCTCGGAGCCAGGTTCCTACACACGGTCCATTTATTTTACCAGCAGCAGCCAATGTTATATCATCTGATGTAGAAAGCTGGTGAATGTTCAGGAAAATTACGCAAGCTTTCGCCATCAGCTTCACAATGAGAAACCTAAACACCAACCGCTCCTTGCAGCTTTATTTAGCTGAGGAATTATGAGTCGTCTCCTCGCAATTTACTCCTCAGAGAGAAAATGTGACGCGCAGCAGGCTTTCAATTACCACACTGAGGGAGAGGGAGGTGTAGTTACTAGACCTGCAGTAAATCAGGATGAAAGACTGAGAGAGGGGAGTGATAGCTTTTTGATATTTTATGACACGCAGGGCTGAAAATCAGTGTGAGGGGATAAAAGTACATCTACAGAGACAGAGGGGCAATGAGTGAGCAGGGAAGAGGTCAGAGAAGTAAGAAGGCTAGACAAATAAAGAGAAATTACACAATCTCGGAAAACAAACCAAGAAAAGATGTGATTTACCCTTCTGTGTAAGAAATCTATATAACAGTTTCATCAGCATGGGATTTCTCAGTTATCCAATGAAAAATATTAATTCTAGGACAGTAAAAGCCATTGTCAGTTATGGGTTATGTGCTGTATTTAATAGTTTTTTTAAATCCAAAAAACAAGGTCCAGTCTGTAAGTTTCTGCTGAGCAGGTGGAAATCGCAGGCAGTTCCTTTTGTGCAGTTTGGAGAGCTGCAGATGTAACACGTTACAATGTAAACATTATGTTTCTTTAGCTTAATTACATATATTGCCAGCCTAAACTAAAACTTTGATGCTAAAGTAAACCCACCAGAGCCAGTTGTCTCTTTAAACCAAACGTTAAGCCTTTGAAAAATTACATTTTTGGCTTCTTGGGAGCAGAACAACATTGTCCTTCTTGATGAATATGTTACATTTGGGACAAACCAAGAAGAAATAGTCCAGCAAACCACCAATCACTGCACACAAAGCAGAGAGAGCACCCTGAGCATCAGGAATACAATAAAAAGACATCCACTGCCAGCCATTCATTAATAAACGGAGTATTTTGGCTTTATGCTTTGAACGAGGATTTGAAAACTGACAAGTGAGTCTGAGTGGAAGTAAATGACCATAATTTATCATCTTAATCAATAAATAATAACATTTACAGTAAATTTCAACAAATATTTTGGCTGTAAAACTAAAGAAAAGTGCTGAAAGAAGCTAAAACACAGTGTCATAATTATCTATGGGTTTGCTCTTCAAAAACTTTTATTTTTGGCCTCTGAGCTCCTGTTCATTAAAAATATTGACTTTAGCACTTTTTTTTGGATCAATTTAGCTTCTTACACGTGTCCAGGAGGAGACAAAAATCCCACTATAGTTGTGTCATGAAAGGCAACCCCTGGTGGCTACCCCTAGTGAATGAGCCAAAAGTAGCTTTATGTGTGAAAAACAGTATTCATGGGGTGAAATTAATATTTATATTTTGCAGGAAAGATCATATTTTTCATCCAGGTGTTTTAAACTGATTTTAAATAAGTTCTTTAACCTGATAATATTAACTAAGACACTGCAGTTCTCAGGATATGAAGTTTATTAATTTATTTGGTACAAATGCATAATTTCCTCTCAGAGGAATAACACTTTAAGAATCATATTTCCTTTATAGCTGTATTTTATCTCTTCTGATAGGCCTTCGACTTCAAGAAAATGAGCATTATGGCTGATTTTTTTTTTTTTATTATTCTGTACTACTGACCCCACCCTCTCTACAGACCCCAAACAGGAAGGCAGAATGAGACACATATAGAATGCATGAAAAGGATGTTGGAAAAAACACCAGAAGCATGAATCACTCCGCTTTGAAAACCACAAAGCTTTGAAGAAGTGTGTGTTTTGGATGAATACCCCCCAAAAAAATTCAACCCAAGGGCAGGAAAACCCTCGGAAAGACGGAGATCACACACCCTGCAAGGTCTTTGGAGGACTGTTTATTCCCGTTATCTGAATCTAAACTCTTCCTCAGAACCTCTCTAAATGATTCTAAAGAGATTGTAATCTAGACAGGACAGGAAAAGATCGGATCAGGGGCCTCATGGTGAATTAGAAGAGATAGAAAGGATAGGGAGATGAAAAAGTTGAAGACTGGAGGACATGAAGGGGCGAAGAAAAACAAAGCAGGAGCAGAGGATCATTGCCTCACGTGTTGCATTATAATTCTTGCAGGTTGCACTGCTCTGCAGACACATATTTAATTCTCAAGAGGCGACATTCAGATTCCAGCAGAAAGCCCTTGACCAGCTGCACTGCAGCAGCTCACAGACAACACAAGCACCTCACCAACCAACACTCATGCATTATTAACAGCAGCGGTAGAGGGAAAAGGAGAAGAGCAAGGAAATGCAGCAGGGCCACAAATCACCTCATAAACTCAATCCTTTCATTAATAAAGATTTGATGATGTCAAACACAACCTAATTTATTAACACAGAAGAAAACATGCTGTTTGCCCTGTTAAGTTACTGCAAGCTCTTCATATAAATGCAACACTTCATTTAAGAGTTTGGAAGCCCTCTTTTTTATCAGTAGGGCCGCTATTGTGAGATATTTGCAGCCATAAAGCGAGCAGCAGCAGTCAGGGCTGAAAGGTGAAGCCAACGCTCAAGTATTAAAAGCTGCAGTTCCACTAGTGGCCACTTGAGGCTCGCTCTAAGAAGTGAGTCACTCTCCATAGAGTCTCATGTTAAAATGTCCAACTCTACAGCAGAAACAAACATGATTACAGCCTGCTACAAACACCAGCTTGGTCTATATAGATAATTTGACCCTTCATTAGAACTGCACAGGGTATTATTGTTTTTATAACTCATCCATTTGGATTTACTTTAAAGCTTAAAGTTGGAGTTTACATAGATAGCTGCTAATAGAGTTGGGACATATCCACCAGATGAGACCACAGAAAAAAAAAAAAAATTCACAACATTTTCAGGCTTGGATGTGCCCCATCTCAGCTTGTCCACCTGACAGTAGAGCTCATTAACCCTTTAAAGCCGGTCAGAGCAGGCAACTATTTTTAAATCCCTGTAGAACTGGAACCACGTAAGCTAGCGCAATAATTTTTTTGCATATGAAACCGGACGAGTTGTACTTACATCTTATGCCATCAGCTTGTGCTAGGTCACGGTTTCCTTCCACATATAGCTTTGCAAGAATTGCATAAAAAGCGCTTGCAGCAACAAAAACATAATATTCCAGAAACACGCTTTGCCAATCCAATCAGCTGTTTGTAACACTTCCTACATTGAAATAGACGTCAGTGCGAACTATTGCATGTCCGCCATTACCTCCCCGAAACCGGAAGTGACATCATTTTCGCGGAAAATGTAGTTTTTTACTTGTAGGCCTTATAAGCCTTTACTGGTGTTTTTATAAGTCAGTGTTTGCTGTTGTCTTTACACTGTCTAGACTCTACTGACTCCTTTAAAAAGCAGCTGAAGACATTTTGTATGTAGTTACTATGGACTTAATGCATACATATTATTACAATTTGGGCTATAACAGTTGTATTGATGTATAGCAGCTTGAAATGCTCCCAAAAATGGGAGTAAGCTCTGGTTCTATGGTAGGTCTTAAAGGGTTAAGCAGGAGCTCACATCACTTAGACTCACTTCACAAATTACAGCTATATTTGCTTTTAAAAACTCGAAACCGAAAAGCAAAACACAATCCTCCTGCTACTTAACAACCACTTGCTCACACATAAAACACTCTGCTCTGAGCAGCAAGCCTGCAGAGGGCGATTTCAAGGGCATTCTTGTATTTTAACTTCTTTAACTTCTCTACTTTCTTTACCTCATGCATGGTGTCTTTTGGTGAAATTATTAAATCAGTCTCCCTCCAACTCAACAGACTAAGGTTCAGTTATTCACTGTTGACTACTACAGTAACTCAAAACCCTAAAATAATGGTACTTCAGTATTCTCTCCATACATGGATATCCAATATTATCATCATCTAATGAGTTCTACGTGTTAATGCAGAACAAGTGGCAGATTGCAAATGCTTATAACAATGGGTAAAACAAGCATAGCTGGGATTAAAGACAGCATTTGGGCGATTGTGTTGTTTCAGAGAAGAAGCTGGTTTAAACAGACTTCAGTCAGATCAAAATAAAAAGAACATAAATGGCCACAAACAAGTGAGCATGAAACTCAAAGGGCTTTTTAATGTTTGTTTTTTTTTTTTTCAGCCCTTAAGGCATTCCTATGGAAGTCGTGTTAGTTCACAATCAATGCTCGATCAATAGCTGGTCTATAAGCAAAGGGATCCATAACCACTCTTGCTTGTGTCCTTGGGGCGCGAGCACTCAGGATCAATACGTAGAAAACAGAAAAGAGGTGCAATAGAGAAAACACACTGCAGCTAACAAAGCTTTAAAACTCACGTGTCTGCTTTTCATCTTCATCCCGCTCTGTCTGCAAGGTTAATGATGCTGCACAGAGCTCTTTGTTGACATTTCTCTTTTTGACAGGATAACACCTCTGTATAATTAGAGCGAACTAATAAGACATTATGCAGGATTCGTTATCTCAGGTAGCACATTTCCGATGAACCCACCTATAGAGAAAATCCACTGACTTTATCACTCATATTAGTTGCTCCCTACAGGCTTAAATCTAAAAAGCTGGCTCTGGAGTAGAATTGAAAGCTGGTTTTCACGAGTTCAACCGCACTTTGAAAGGCCATGCTAAATCTATTATTTAAAAAAAAAAGAACAAAAACACATCTACCGTTTAAAGCGAGTGTTTCAAGTTCATGATTTTGCATTAAAAACATATGCAGCTGGGTTTGTACCCCACATTTGAAAACCTTGACATTCACGTTAAGCATATTTGGATGAAATGGTGGAAATTAAGCCAACACAAGCTACAGTTGGTCCAGTGGTCACATGAGGATGGCTCAAAAAGTGACTCAGTCCCCGTGACTCCTATGGTAAAATGCCCAAATTTATAGCCTGCTACAAAAAACAGTCTTGGCCTCTATGGACAGTTTCCACCCTTCATTACAACTATGTAACTTAGCCATTTGAATTGTGCTAAAATTAACATTAGGGACTCTGCTGCTCTAGTTGACGTGTCCGAGTGCTGTTGGGTGGCTTCACTTACTCTAATGTACGTGGACCTCTGTGTTTGTGCTGTTGGTGCTTTGTGAACCATTTTGAATGGCGTTATCAGAGTAATAATATGCCTTGGTTTGAGTTACAGCCTGTTTTATTAATCTGCTGCAGAGCATCAAGTAAGATAAGATAAGATAACCAATATTAGTCTCACACATGAGAAATTTGTTTTGTCACAGCAGAAAGCGGACAGTGCAAAGTTACATAGCAAAAATGAGAAAAAACACTGGAATAGGATAATGTTAAGGAAAATGTTCTAAAACACTTCTTCAGTAAAGACTCAGAGAAGAGAAACACACAGAACTTCTTGCTAGCAAGGGCAGCCTCCAGACTGAGAGACTCGCGCTGAGAAACTGCCCCGGTCTTTATTTATACTTCAGCGAGCGAGCGAGCGAGCGTGCGTGCGTGCGTGTCCCCTGCTGATCAAAGGGTCATGAAAGCACAAAAGGTAAATCCTTGGTCAGGAAAGGGCAGTCTCCCCCTCACCCTAAATAACATGGTGAGGAAGTCCAGCAGTTCATCTATATGTAAAGTAGCACTTAAACTAAAACAGACATAGCTACGTTAATCCTACCGTAAAACAATAAAACAAGGTACGACCTCTCCCATGCTCCTAGGATGTGGGGGTGAACACCCTAGAATGTTACAGACCTCCTAGGATGAGACATTCTTTCAATATGCCACCAACTATATACTTCTACACACAAATGATTACATGCAGCATTCTACCAAATGCAAACTTATATCACTAAAAGATTTTACTGACTACTAAATACAATTTTCCATTGACAGATAAGAATAAGATACTGTACAAAATTGTACACAATAGAATAGAATAAAATAAAATACAAATGCTATATACAACTGAGTATAATACAACAATGTCAGAAAAGAGTATTGCACTTAGTGTTATTGCTGCTACACGTGTGGATTTGTGTGTGTTTGGTCAGTTGAAGTCTTTGTTGTGGAGTCTGACAGCAGTGGGGAGGAAAGACCTGAAAAATCTCTCCGTCCCACATCGTGGGTGCCGCAGCCACTGAAATAGCTGCTCAGTGCTGTCAGAGTCTCCTGCATGGGGGGGGAAATGTTGTCCAACAGGGACGACAGCTTAGCCACCATTCTCCTCTCACTCACCACCTCCACTGGGTCCAGATGGCATCCTAGAACAATGCTGGCCCTCCGGATCAGCCTGTTTAGTTTCTTCCTGTCCCCAGCAGAGATGCTGCCACCCCAGTAGACCACACTGTAAACAATGGCTGAGGCCACCACAGAGTCATAGAAGGTTTCAGGAGTGGGCCTTTCACTCCAAAAGACCTGAGTCTCCGCAGCAGGTACAGCCTGCTCTGTCCTTTTCTGTAGAGGGCGTCTGAATTATGAGCCCAAGTAGCAGGTGTGGCGTCGGCATTATGGATGAGCTCCGGGGGTCGGTGACCCCTAAGCTGAGTTCTACTTACATATCACTATAAACCAAATATGATTTATACATTTGTTTTTTTGTTTTTGTTTTTTTAAAAAAAAAGCTATCGTAGTAACAATCAAGCCCATGTAAATTTTTTAGCTAATAGTATTAGTGTTACAAATAAGGACACTGATTTTAGAGACCATGGGTCTGTGCTCTTGGGTCATCAGCTTCTCCTTATAGGCTACAATATGTCTCTTTGGGACTACAAAAAGGTCATCATCAGCTCATGAGGCGTTTTTTTAAAAGCATGATCTCACCTTTAATTTCCAAAATAAATTATTCTGAGTGTACCGAGTGTTTATGGTTATTATGCATACTGTGGTTCCAGATAGGTTGTTTATGTTTGAATTTGTCGAGTAGGCTATAAAAGTGGCACCATTAATCTGTCCTCGTTTTGTTTATTTGCTTTTTTCCTGTGTGTGTTGCTCATGTGCACTTTATAAATGCAGCTGATAATGCAGCACTGCATACATGTATGGTCACTACTGGCTCAAAAAACAAAAAAAAAAACAAAAAAAACCCCACAATCGACCAGCCAAAATACAAATGCCGAAGCTCTGACATGTGTTAGCCAACGGTTGATGTGATGGTGGCTGTATTATTTTTTTATATAAAGCCTGCAGTCGGGACTTGATTATATTTACAGTAGAAGCAACCTTTTATTAACTGTTAAATAATGAAATGCAGATATCAACTTCTAGGAGGAGGTTGGGGTGGATGGTGGGTATATAAAGCACAAAAAATGGATTCCAGAAAACTGTTTCATAAAGTGCATAAAATAAAATGTTTGGATAAAGTCCACACCATGGAGATGAAGACGTTGAGGTGGCGCCTGGGTCTTGGGGCCACCTCAGCTTGACATCTTCGATCATCACTCGGTTACCTCTCGACCGATTTCTCAGGAAATGATGAAGAGTGGCGCCGATCACTGACAAGATACAAGAGTCGCGTGTCTGATGGTACAGCCATGTTGGCCGTTGTGATGAGAACTCTGTCTCGGACACAGCCCGGGGATTAGACCCAGGTGGCAAAAGGCCATGAGGAAGACCACAAAAAGTGCTGGATGGACCAAATCAAAGATGATATGACTGTGACACTGTAAGATGCTCTGGATAGGAAGAAGTGGAGGAAGGCATGCAAAACAGTGGACTCTCTATTAAGCGGACATGAACCACTAGGAAAGAAGAATTGTTCTGCAATCTGGTTGTAAACATATGAAACAACTGCAAACAAGCATTTTATTCAGTGTTTTTATTTTAGACTTTTCCAGTGATTACAAAGGCTGCTTGACAGCTGAAGAGCACATAAAATGAATGCGGTTAAAAATATATTTCCCCTACATTCACTCTAACGTTATGACTTTAGTCATATAGAAATATTAAAACAAGGGATCATTCATAGCTACTATAGAGCTCATAAAAATGATGTCACATTACACCCACAGCCTCAGTCGTGGTGGAAAGTGTGAAAGAAAAAAGGTGAGAAACAAGATGAAACAGCGAGAACTGAGACATTCAGGCAGACAAAGAGACATCAAAGATCCGCCGGACTTATTAAAAGAAATCGAATTTGAAAGAACAACCAGAGATAAACTTCAAGGAAAGACAAGTATCTTAGACCTACTGAACCCAATACCACATTCATTTATACTAACACCAGACAGCGGCTTCTTCATCCTGTCAGCATGCACGAGTCACGATTCACAGGCTGTACAATGAATACTAAATCCTTTCACACCAATCACACTAACAGATGTCTTCCAATAAGCAACACAGCCCTGGGCTAAATAAATACAGCAGGTTTTGGTCGTCTGTGGTGTTTCAAAGCAAAGTATTTTATGATCCTAAAGTCCTTCTTTTACACAATTTTATATTTTCTTCCAAATCTACAGCTACTTTAATGCCACTGTTGTACAAATATTTAGGTCAGACAGGTAGACGCACACAGTAAAACCTTCCATGAAACTTTCAATAAGCCACCAACCAAATTCTGTGCAAATTTCTGGGGACCTCCGATTGAGAAAGCCTTCATCAGTGGCAACAGATCAGTCGGGAGTAAGGGAAAGGGATGGCTTGCGAAGCAGCTTGCACCACACAGCAAATCCTAAACGTTATGTAATTGTTCAAAAACTGTCATATTTTCCAAAATAATTACTCCTAAATTATGAGGACAGAGTGGAAACTGAGATTGACAGATGGATTGATGTAACAGTGGCAGTGCTGCGGATTCTGTATTGATCCTGTGGCAAAGAGATGGTTGAGTGTGAAAGGGAAGCTGTCCATTTACAGGTCGATCTACTTTCTGACCCTCACCTGTGTCAACAAACTGTGGGCAGTGACAGAAAGAATGAGAGTGTGGAAACCAGCAGCAGAAACGAGCTTCCTCTGAGGCGTGCCTGGACTCAGCCTTACAGATATGGCGAGGAGCTCGGCAGTAGTTCCAAGCCCCATCTCTTTCAAATTAAAAGGATGACTAAGACAAAATGCCCTCCATAATGTTGGAACAGATAAAACCATGGAAACAATTTCGTCATCATGCACTTGAGTTGTTTTTTGTTGAATTTAATAGGATGTTTTTTCAGCCCGATGACGTCCTGCTTCTCTTCCACTGATGCCTCTTTGGGCCTCATATTTAAAAATGACATTAAAATTACAGTGAAAAGCTGTTAAACACAAAAATTCAACAGTGAACAAACTTTGGATGTTATGTCTGCTTCATTTGTCATTAAACAACAAAGGAGCGAGCCTCACCTGACCGTGAAACTGCTTTCAGTTTATCGTCTGATTAAGAAAATGAAACGTGTATAAAATGGCTGGTTTATTCTAAATTTTAAATCCTTGGAATTAAAGAAATTATTTAACTTTTTAGGAAATACACTGAAGTCAGGAACGCTATAGCGAAAAGAAGGCTGTTATTTCTATATGCACTAATTTATATTTAAGTTGAAAACAGCATGAAAGGAGACGCTGGAGTGGAGTGGTGATATATACATACATATACATATATTTTAGGGGTGCAACGATACACAAAATTCACGGTTCGGTTCGATACTTTGGTGTCACGGTTTGATATTTTTTCGATATAAAAAATGTTCATGCCTTAATTTTTTAATTTGTCATTTATTAAAATTATAAATATATATTTTAACTCAAAAGTACAGTTTTTATATTTAATGTTGCTGAAACAACAAAGTAATAAAAAAATAAATCTATCTGATCGAGAAATCACTCATCTTTGGAAAAGAGAGTTTATTACAGAGAAATGGCTCTTTCCAAAATAAAAGCTATACTATACGCTTCTTCTGGGCTATATTCTCAGCAGCATATTAAACATATCAGGTCCCCATAAGGAGAATCATTTGCTAACGGCTGTCTAAATGACTCGGGTAAAGTTAGTAGCATGCTTGTTGTTTTTGTCTGCTTCCACTTGTCTTTGCACTAGGATGATGTCGGCGTAAATGTTCAGTCATATTCGTTGTGTTCCCACTAGTGCTGTCAGCGTTAATCTAAAATGACATTAACGCCACAACACGGCAAATCTCCGTTAACGAGCTACCGCGGATCTCCCCGTGGGTGGGGCTGGACGGCGTCAACACGTTAACAAGAAAACTGTGCAAACGCAATAGTTCCCACCCATGTAATTGAGCATTGCGTGGCACATCCGACGTACTGTTTTACTTTTACCATGACGCGCTTACCTTCAGGGTCATACGTCACATGAACACCAAAATAGTTCCAAAGGCCAGATCTGAATGAGGGTGGGGGAGGTTCAATTTGCCATGTTGCAACGAGCTTAGCTTCTGTCTTGCTAGCTTGCGCTGTGCTCAGTGGATCTGCGCTCGACAGTGCAGCCTAGGCGGAGTAGTCGAACGCAGATCCACTGAGCTCTCAACACAGACAGCATCATCAGAAGAAAAGTTGATATAATAAATTAAAAATTTTGCATTGTTTGATACATATGCGTACCGAACCGAAAGCACTGTATCGAACAGTTCAATATCGATACGAGTATTGTTGCACCCCTAATATATTTATATGTATGTATATATCACTGTTGTTGATTCTCTGCCATTCTATCCATTTCCATGTATTTCCCCTCTGATGTTTTGTGTTTACCAGAAATTATATTTCAGGAAATGTCTGCACGGCTCAGCCTGCATTTGACCAGCCAGCCGTCCAGTACACGGCTCTGACTCGACTTTATTCAGAATATGAGAGGGCTTTTTGTGCTCGAGCCCTGCAGGGCTGCCCTGTTGTTGCTCTTCAGAGAGCTGCTCAGGATTGATGGGGCAATAACAAAGCCAAGCAAAAGGACCCATACTGCAACAGAGCGTTACTCTGAATTGGGTTTTTGGGAGTTGGAAATATGAGAGAGAGAAAGCTTTCAAAAGAAAGAGAGGGAAGTAAAGCAGAGATTGATGGTGACACATTAGTATGCATGAGCGCTCAGGAGGACGCGGAGTATGACTTTGTAATGTGACAGCAAACAATAGGGATGAACAAGAAGCATCCAAAGGAAAAAGAATGTGCGATCGGATATAATCGGTTCATCCACTGCACTTAACTGCAAAACGGTGTCTTCAAACCTTTGATGTATATAAAATGGTCTTTGTCCAATTTTGAGTTTGACCAATCAAACTTTTTACAAGATGATGGATGATAATGACAGTTGGCAGTAACTTTAACGTTTTTCTGATGATGGCAGTGTTATCTATGTCACAGTGCTAAAACTCAAACACAGTGATAAAGAAACGTGTCGAACTGTCACAGCAATATGGCGGCGCAGCACCTGGGCAAAAGGTTTAGTGAAGTGCAGCATTTTCTTTGATAAGTGGACCTGTCCCCCTCAGCAAACCAGCTTTATACAGCAGGAGAGAGACGGGTGGGGTACGCTACAAAAATGAGCATTTGTTGGCCAAAAGCAAAAACCACAGAAGTAAAACACACAAGCCGGCAAAGACAAGAATGAAGACAGAGAGCTAACTTCACCTGTACATCTGTACCTCTTCAAAGCCAACTAACCTGTCAGCTGGACACAGCTAGAAGCAACTGCGAGACCCACAGAGATCGAGTGCACTCAGTTCAAAATGATTAATCTACAGAAACACGTCAGAATTTTTACCTTTTTTAAGGTGTCAAACATGTGGCCTGAAGGGTTAGGCCCAGCAGAGGGTTTGCAATGCGTGAAAAACCGCAGTGAAGTCAGTGAATTATTCCAGTTTTATATAAAATATAATGATGCCAGGAATGATGTCGTGCCTGTACAACAGGGGGGTGCAAATGGTTTGTTACAAGGACTCTGAAGGCTTCCCTTCCCATCTCTGCCCTTTCTCTCAGTTTTATAGCAGAAAGACTTTGCAGAAACGTGAACCTGGACCTTTTGCTGTAAGCACAAGTGCAGTTTTCAAGCACTAAAGTAGAAAGATCTGATAAATCCATTCTGGAAAATCAGCAACTGTGTCACAGCTTCCAAAAGGACAACTGGCCTCATGTATTTATTATTTATCACACTGGACTGTAACGAGCAGAGCAGTGGAGTATTGTGCAATAACCACAATCACAGGACTGTGGTTATTGATTACCGGGGACTGAACTTTTTAGCAGCAGTTTCCTGAAATGTGTCACTCAGGAAAATTTCCAACCCCTCTAAATGATTGTTAATGTTAGTGCTGCTCTCTGAAGAGGTTAAAAGCTGAAGCAGCCTTATATAAGTGGGAAAAAAATAAACTGGCAAGGTTGTAACTCTTCTGCTGAGCATCGATTTTCCTGCTTGAGAGGATGAATAGTCTGCAATCACTGCGACCAGTTGTTTTTGCAGCTGCACACAAACGCACACACAGAAGCACAGATGCACGCTTCGATCACTCTGATATATTTAGAGCCGAGCGCGCCGTCCCTGTCAGAATTACTAGTGTGTCATCATGTCAGCGGGGCTGGCAAGCAGGGCGTTTATTTTGAAAGAGGGAACCTTGGGTCGGAGCACCGGGAGAAGGAAAAAAAAAAAAAAAAAAAAAAATCAGCATGCACACCTAGCCTTCTTGTTTTTGTGTTTTTTTTAAATTAGTTTGGTGGCAGAAGGCTGACCTTGAACAAAAGTTGGTAAACATTTCAAAATGCAGCACAAAAAATAAATATCTATGACATGAATTTAAAGGCTTTTAATTTGAGTAAACACGGCAGCTTGAACAAAATCCACCCATCCACTTAGTCATGTAACTGATGCTACTCAGTGGAAATTTAACACTGGATTATGGGACTGAACCATCTTCACTCATGCTTGGTGAGACTGGTAGTGTTTGCACATTAGATTAGCCCTAATTACCAGACTTCACCTCAGTGCTTAAAATAGAAACACAAGTTTTTTTGCTTCATCATAGCTAAGTAATTGCTAATTGTACAATGTGGTGGCCATACCACAATGCCAGTATTCCCCTGTAACCCACTGGGCACAAAAAAAGACTGTATAAAAAAAAGTGGACACGACTTTAGCATCAAACCTGCATTCTTCCTAACAGTCAGCAGGAAGCGACTTCTCTGGTTGCAAAGGGACGTTTGATTGTTTATAAAAACATAATATCGGTGGCCATTACTTTAAAAAGTTAATTCACAAATCCACCCGTTTTCATGGTCATGATGAAGAGGGGTCTGCATATCATACAGCACATAGCTAACCTCCAACAATGATGAGGTGATTAGGGCACGTGAGGAGGTGATGCTAGCAGCTGGTAATGTGTCACCCAAACAAAAACAAATGGCTCAAATGAGCATCGCTGGAGCACAAAGGGTGGATGGAAACTATGATCTGCTGCCCCTCCCTGAGTCTGGTTCTGCCGAAGGTTTCTTCCTGTTAAAAGGGAGTTTTTCCTTCCCACTGTCGCCAAAGTGCTTGCTTGGGTTTTTCTCTGTGTGTTGTACAGTCTACATTACAATATAAAGTGCCTTGAGATGACCGTTGTTGTGATTTGGCGTGTATAAATAAAATTGAATTGAATTGATACATAATGGAACTATAAGCAGCTGGAAATACATAAAACAACACTGTAACACTTTTGTGCAGCACCTCATCAGTTCAAAGGTTAAGTTACTTCAGCTATTGTTAAAATATTACTCAGTAATTTTATACTTTAACATTTCCAGAGAAAAGCACCAGTGAGGTGACTTTTATGCTTAGGTTAGACTTATGCTGTGTCACTACTATTGCACTGTAATGGCGCTGCAGCCGACGCCTTGTTTCAATTGATTCACAATTTTGTGAAAAAAAAAAAACAAAAAAAAACACACAAACTTTGTCCAAAAACCTCTCATGTTTAGCTGTTTTCCACTTTTTCTTTGGTCATTTTAGCCTTTTTGGCCAGGGTGAAGGGAGTATCTGCCATCAAACAAGAAGACAGCCGCATGTAGCTATGATGATGTTTGCTAGTTCACCTTACATGCATTAATGTAATAACGTGGTTAGCCTACTCAACGTAAATTACACACGAACAATTAAGCTACTCACGCAGAGAAGAACGGCTGCTGCTGCCGTCATCATCCGTCATCATTTCTGCCACACTGGCAGGGCTAGGGGCCAGGACTCTCCTCTTCGGGTTCTTGGGGGATGTTGCTAACTCCGGGTCCGATAACAGGCACCACACCCGGAGTAGATGTGCTCAGTGTGAGGTCTCGCAGCAAGCTATCAAATACGGCGCATTTCTCAGCTTTTAAAAAAACGCTATGCGTCGCCAGGTGTTTCATCAGATTCGAGGAGTTACCTCCTTTGCACAGTATCACCTTAAAGCACTTGTTGCAGGCTGCTGAGTTTGCATCTTTTGCTGTGAAGTACAGCCAGACTTTGACTGCTTCGCCTTGGGCATTTTTAATCTGTAGCTCTGCTCTAAAAGAACGTACGTACCTGGGCCCGCCTACTACGCTTGCAAAGGTAAAATGATTGGCTGGAATCCAAAGTGTATGACATCTCAGGAAAAAAAAAAGCACAGAAATAAAGCACCGAAATGTGCGCTGCTTTTCGGTCTGGTTGCCATCATGGCACCGGATACCGGTACCCATCCCTTGTCGTTAATAGCAGTGGCTCACTGAAAGTGGAGAATGGAAACTGTCCTTCATTTTATTTGCACTAATAAATTCAGCTCAGTCGCAGCTGCGAGCATTGTTCATTGTTTTCTTCCACATCAATATCAGTGTTTCCTAGAAATATTGTGATATAATTTCAAGGCCAGATTGCCCACTCCTATTGTAGATGATGGACTTTATAGTGATACTTTTTCAAAATAAAACCCTCCAGTTCATCTTTGGATGTTTCAAGATTCTTTAAAGTGATTAGATTTTCAAAATAAGATGCCCCAAACCAAGTTGGTCCAATTTAGTTACTCTGCAACTATTATCGGCTATCTACCTTAGCCAACTGGCTACATATGTTTAAATTAATAAATATACTACATATACAGCATTTATATTGATACATATATAGCAGGCCAGCAATGATCTCACCAGTTTCTGAAGAAAGAGTTAAAAGTGCGTTCCTTAAGCTGTTGTAGATAACTGTGAGGTGCATATTTAAAATGTGGACTGTGACCTGTTCAGCCTGCTCTTTTATTTCCTTATTTTAGTGTAGCTAAAGCAACATGTTGGTTCTACTTCTAGTAATTAGATTATTCAGATGTGTTAGTTTTTGTCCTATTTGTGCTTTTTAAAAATATGTCTTACTTTCCCAATCTGTAATTAAATGGTCAATGCTATTCTTAAAATGTATGCTAGGTGGAAGAAAAAAAAACTATGAAATAGATAAAATCAGAGTGATGGTATTCAAATGAACTGTTATTTTTAATTCATTTAACCTACCTGATGGTTAAATTGCAGGCATCAGATCAAGTAAATGTGTTGGTGAGAAAAAGTGGTGTGATTGCTGTCAGCTGGTAACAATAAAAATAATAAACAAAGAAAACCTCACGATTAGATACAAAAACAGAGACAAAAACAAGGACGTGCTGATTTTTTGTGGATTCTGGAAGATTTTCACATTTCAGTTTAGAAGATTTCAAAGTTTTTGTCATCATCTGTTAAACAGATGTTTAATCTGTAAGACTCTTAATCTGGATCTTAAATTGTTTTTTTTGTCAAATCTGATGAGTAATTTTAAGAAATTAAATACAAATGAGCAATTTAAAAATCATGGAGGTCAAAATGACAGCACTCGTCTGTTTTCCACACTGTAATATACAGCATATTGATTACACCCACACAGCCTGAGGTTCATCTCAGCCAATGGGATTCATTCTGCCCCCAGCTGGAGCTTTGCCTCGGGCAGCAGAGCTTCTGTCTTCTTCCAGCTTTCATTGATTTTAGGCTGAATTCCCTTACAGTGGCTGATGGCTGCAGCCACATCATCAGCACGCAGTGAGGAGGTCAAAGGTCAAATTGATGAAGTGACTTGAAAACAAAAGGAAAGGACACGGAGACACGCGGGTCCTCTGCTCACGTGTGAAGCCCTCAGGGACAATCAATTATTGAGCGAGCCAACCAGAGCTCAGCCTGGCCTGTGTGTGTGTTTGCATCAAGCCTGCCTTCACTTCACACGTGTGTGGTTGCCAGGACAACACGTCCCTCGAAGGGAGAGAGAAGCATGTTTGATCAGGAAGCAACAGAGAAGCAGAGACAGACTGATTAACATCCTTTTTATCCTCAATCTTTGTTCAAATTCACATCTTTATGTCTTATTAAATCTGATTATTGACACATTATTTTCTATTTCCTCATTTTTTTGAGTGTCCTGTCACCATAATTTGAATTTAAGAGAGACAAACTGTGCTCCCATCTGCTCCCACTTAATAGCAGCTTCTTCAATCTGCTCCATCAATCCTCTTCACCTCTTTCTCTCTAATTATCTTCAGGGTGCTTCCTGTGTCTTTCTCTTCTTCTATCATTCATCGTCAAATACAAGTCTAGGGTCAACACAAACAGAGACTGCAAGCTGAAAGAAAAATGTGGAAAGAGAACTACCACGCAGTGAAATACAAGATGAATTCACTATGTTTTCACAGAAAATAAATACCTCATTGTGAACTTTTATCAACATAACCAGGGATGATCAGAGATCATTCTGAACCTCAGCCTTTAAGGAAACCGAAAATCCTCAAAGAAACTTGAAGCACCCATTCATTTCCTTTACTCTTGATGCAGAGCAGGGCTGTGGGTTCAGAATATAGTGAATATAAGTGTAACAGCCTGCAAACGTAATCTCAGGACCATTATTTCTAAATTAGCTCATTGAGTGTTTCATTCATAACAATCTCACAAAAGACTTACTTTGCCACATTAACAGTTCAAATTTCTCAAATATTGCATTTAGATTTATGTAGAACAAGGAAAACGCAGAACTTACTCAATCTTTAGTATTACTACTACTAACAATAATAATATAGTAACATAACTGCAAGGTACACGCAGGCACACACACAAGAAATATTTCAATACTTCCTTAGGTAGAGCAAACTATGAAAGATGACTATTTTTAGGCTCTTTGAGGAAATGCTTTGCTTCTGGTGCTGATCAAATACGGTTGCTAAGGAAGGCAGCCACTGTTTCCAACTGCTGAGATACTTTCTCTGGTACAACCAGACAGACAAACTTGACACTTTGTAGGCATATTAAGCTGTGTTATCCTGTTCATTTAACACTGTCTATTACTGTTACAGATGGGCAGGACTGGTAACATTTACTACACCTGATATCTTTTGATATGAAAATTTGGAAAACAACACTGAGGGCAGCATATAGACATAATGACTCTAAACCGTAACACTTAGTTGGATACTCAGCAGTATTGATACTAGGAGTGCCGTATTCACCTCATTCAGCTGATGCACAACTGGCAGGTGCACAGCCCCTCCCCTCACTAGCAGCTGAACACATTCAACACATTCAACATTTTCATTTTACACAGCTATCATCGACATTAACCTGACCCATGATCACATGTTAATGTTAGCCACTTAAAATGATCAGAAAACAGAATTTTATTTATATAGCCCATTTAATTTCATGTAAACTCAGTGTGCTGAACATGAAAGATAAAAACAACTGATGTGGGTCTACAACATGTAAATTGACTGATTCTTGTATAGTGCTTTTCTACTCTCTTGGAGTACTCAAAGTGGTCTATACAACATGCCACATTCACCTTATCACACAAGCACTTTCTTTCTATGCTTAGTGCTTCCTAACTACATACACACATTCATACTCATACACACATTCATACTCATACACACATTCATACTCGGAGAGCAACTTGGCATTAGTATTTCCAAGGATACTTGACATGCAGACTGGAGGAGCCAGGAATCAAACCACTAACCTTCCGATAAGTAGGGGACCTGCTCTACCCCCACATAGCTTATAACAGTAAAAAAAAAAAAAAAAAATCCACAAATCAATGAAATGCACATGTGCATACACACTGTTATTAAGTGTGCAACTGTGAGAATAAAAAAGGTTCTGAGTCTGTCAGTGGGCAGCTTGTTCCCAAGAACAGGACCACAGTAATTGAAAGCACTTTGAACACACTTAGATCCAACTCTAGTAAAACAGTTCACAGACCTGCACCTGACGACCTGCAAAATCTAATCAGGTTATAGACACTGAAGAAGTCAGAAATGTACTGAGGGACCAAACCACTGAGAGCTTTAGAATACAATAGCATATAAAAAAATAGCTTCACATAAATAGTTAGACAACAGGAATGAATAACAAAAAAGAGGAATATATACAAAATAAGAGGAAGACACACATTAAAAGGACAAGTTACAAAGTGCCTAAATGTAGTGCAAAGGACTTGGTCCAAGTATAGAGTCTGTGTGGTAGTGGTCTGAGTGACTGTGGGTGGGCAGGAGTGGGGTGTGGGGGGATAGTGTTTGTTTACAGTCCAAATGGCCCAGAGGAAGAAGCTGTTTGTGAGTCTGGAGGTGTGGGACCTGACTGACCTGAGGCACTGTCCAGAGGGCAGTGAGTCAAATATGCAGTGGGCATAGGGCAGGGGTCACCTGTGATGGTGCTGGTTTTCCTGAGACAGGAGGATCTGGTGATGGCCTCCAGGGTTGGCATAGGGCAGCCAGTGATTCTTTGGACAGTGTTTATTACCCTCTGCACAGCCTTCCTGTTCTCAGCTGTGGCCCCTGCGTACCAAACACAAGGCAGTAGGAGAGCATGCTCTCCACTGTGGAGTGGTAGAAGGCCAGCAGCAGCTTCCAGTCCAGGTTATTCTTCCTCAGGACATGAAGGAAGCGCTGCTGCTGGACCTTCTTTACCAGGACATTGGTGTTGTAGGTCCAGGTGAGATCAGTGAAGATGAGGCAGAGAATCTATTATGAAATACTAAATGGATTTAAAGGTAGTACTGAACTGAAGGTCAAACTGAAGGTCAAATTTCCATGTATGCGTAAGGACGACTGCATTCTGAATTACCTGTATGTAGCAATACTGCTGCTAATAAGGATGTAATATGATAGTAGTTTATTATCAAGCCTATGCGGAACATGTTTCAACTGAAGAGCTCAAGGAAAGAAACAGTGGCTAAACCAAAGAAACATGGCAGAAAACAAAAAGGGGAGATGAAAAGATTACCTTTGAAGAAGCAGGTGGATTCACTGCAAATGAGTCTACTGCCACAAAGGAGTGAGGGAGCCTTTCATTACCTTTGATTACCTTCGTATTTTCATTTATATAAATTCCTGCCAAATTAAAGTCAACAAAGCCTATAACATTCTGTGGTCATGTTTCATATCGAAGGTTTACCTGTTGTAATTTTCATTAATCATCAACTATCAATCCCCGTGTCCCTTCACATTAAAAAGTCTTCCAGAAATGACATCTCGGCAAAATTAAAGGGAAATAAAGCTGTCGATTCACAGGTTGATCTATGCTCCATCACTTATGGTCACGAGCTCTGGCTAATCACTGAAAGAGTGAGAGTGCAGATGCAAGAGGCAGTAATGAGTTTCCTCTGAAGAGTGGCTGGGCTCTCCCTTTGATAAGATTGTAGTTTGGCTATCAGGAGGCCACTTGTTTTGCGAATCATTGTAACTAGCAAAGATAAACAAATGAAGATAAGTGCAAAATTTTTCTACAATTGGAGCTAATGCAATGAAATCTCAATCTTATGTGTACTGTAATGGGTAAATTTGAATAACAATTAAGTATGCTTGTATCTAAAACATGCAAAATTACAACTAAAATGGGAATTTGTGCATCACTGAGTGGCTTATAATGGCTATAACCATCAAAATCTGTAAAGTAGAAATAACTGGAGACACCTGTTAAATAAAACAACAAAATATTACTTTAAAATGCCACATTTCAAACAATTGGGAATACTAAATGAATGAAGGCAAATTCAGTGAAGGATAAGTTAAAAATCAGGGATGAAGATTTAAAACGTATGAAATTATTAAATGAAAGGCCTGTTTATGATCTACTTCCTCTTTGATCTTTTGTTTATTGTTCTTCCTCTTTCTTTGACGTTTGTACAGTTGGATATCGATCTCTGTCCTCTCTCCCTCTCTCATGTTTTATTCAACCGTTTAGACCGAGGTGTCCCATTTCCTGCTTGGCGGCCATCTTGGTTGGTGGCACTGCGACTTGGCAGTTGGCTTCACACTGCCACTGCTTGCTTAGCTCAGCTCTGATTTTTCTTTTCCCATCTGTTAAAGCACACACACACACACACACACACACACACATGCTGGGATGTGTCCCAGATTCACGTCTCAGCAGGCAAAAAGTTCAAATCAAGTTTTAATGTTCCCAATTCTCGCGTGTGATTGGCTCACACACCCCATGAGCAAGAAGTGGAAAACACGAAGGTTTTTTTTTTTATGCTCTCCATTTGAAAAATTTTCTGCTTGCAAGGTTTCTGTCACAGATAAGACGAGCCTGGTCAAATGAGGTGAACAGATTGTTGTTAAAGCTGTCGCAACATATGACTCATCTGTTGAGCTCTGCCTAATTCATTTTGCTCTACAATCTCACCTCAATTATAGCTAAAATTTATATGTTAACCTTTTAATCTAATTTTTGCCTGGAGCCTATCCCATCCATTGTAATCTGCTATACACAGATTTAAAATCACAAGCTAGCCTCACGTGCATGGACTGTGGTTGGAAGCTGGAGTATCAGACAAGAATCCATGCAGGCACAGGGAGAACCTAAAAACTCCATCCTGGATTTGAACCCTTGACCTACTTGTTGTGAGGCAACAAGATCCACAACACCAACGCTGGAGTACCAAAACCTGCAGTTTCTTCTAACAGCTTCTTGACAATGGCTCCAAAAGTGAGTCAATACCAGTTGACTCCTGTTAGAGCAGAAATAAATGTGTTTACAACCTCATACAGTTTTACTCTCTTAAGCTAGTTTTGCTCTCTGTCTGACATAAACCATGGCTGTGAACTAGATCATGGTTAATTCATCCTCATGCCAAAATACAAACAAAGGCTGAAACAGGAAGTTCCGGTTCAGAGGAAGGTCGCGCGCTGGACGGATCAATCGGTGGCCGCGTTACAGGACGCACTCGATGACGCAGACTGGGGCATGTTCAGAAACAGCTCCGACGATGACGTCAACGTGTTTACGGAAGCGGTTGTGGGATTCATCGGGAAACTAGCGGATGATACCGTGGAGACAAAGACTATCACAACGTTTCCCAACCAGAAGCCGTGGGTGGATAAAACCATCCGCGACGCTCTGAGATCCCGCACCGCTGCCTACAACACGGGACTCATGACGGGGGACATGGACCCGTACAAAGCCGCGTCATATAACGTGCGGAGGGCGGTGAAAGAGGCGAAGCAGCGCTACGGGAGGAAACTAGAGTCACAACTCCAACAGAGTGACTCTAGGAGCCTGTGGCGGGGACTAAGGACAATAACGGACTATAAAGCACCAACAACCGGTATGACGAACGCGGCCGTGACTCTGGCAGACGAGCTGAACACTTTTTATGCTCGCTTCGAGGCTGCAGCTAAGGTCTCCAACAATGCTAGTGTTAGCGGCGCTAATGGCTGCAGACAGGAAGATACTGCCAGCACCGGAAACGTGCTCGTCATCTCCGAGCATGAAGTAAGGAGAGCCTTCAAGAGAGTGAACACCAGGAAAGCAGCAGGACCAGACGGCATCCCAGGTCGTATCCTAAGAGACTGCGCATACCAGCTAGCTCCTGTGTTCACTGAGATATTCAACATCTCTTTATCTCAGTCGGTGATCCCCACATGCTTCAAAGAGTCCATCATTGTTCCTGTCCCGAAGAAACCCCACCCTGCTTCTCTCAATGACTATCGCCCTGTAGCCCTCACCTCAGTAGTGATGAAGTGCTTTGAACGCCTGGTCAGAGACTTCATCATTTCTTCACTACCAGACACACTGGACCCACTACAGTTTGCTTACCGTCCAAATCGTTCCACAGACGATGCCATCTCTCATCTCCTCCACACATCACTCACTCACTTGGACACTAGAAGGGGGAATTATGTTAAAATGCTCTTCATAGACTACAGCTCTGCATTTAACACCATAATTCCCTCCACACTCACCACCAAGCTGGAGCATCTGGGACTCAGCTCATCTATGTGTCAGTGGATCTCCAACTTCCTAACTGGCAGACCACAGGCAGTAAGGATGGGCGGACATGTCTCAGCCTCCACCACTCTCAGCACTGGAGCCCCCCAGGGGTGTGTTCTGAGCCCCCTGCTGTACTCTTTGTACACATATGACTGTGTGGCCACTACCAGCTCCACCACCATCATCAAGTTTGCTGACGACACCGTCGTGGTGGGCCTGATCTCTGATAACAACGAGACGGCCTACCTGAAGGAGATTAGGAATCTGGAGAACTGGTGCCAGAGGAACAACCTCCTTCTAAACGTCAGTAAGACAAAGGAGCTGATAGTGGACTTCAGCACTAAGCAGGAGAGGAACTACCAGACCCCCGTCATCAACGAGTGCCCAGTGGAGAGAGTGGACAGCTTCAAATACCTCGGAGTTCACATCACGCAGGACCTGTCATGGTCCTGTCACATCAACACCGTGGTGAAAAAGGCCCGACAGCGTCTCTACCACCTCAGACGCTTGAGAGACTTCCAACTGCCCTCCAAGGTGCTCAGGAACTTTTACTCGTGCACCATAGAGAGCATCCTGGCGGGAAACATCTTAACCTGGTTCGGGAACAGCACCATGCAGGACAGACGAGCTCTACAGAGGGTTGTGCGATCAGCTGAGCGCACCATCCGCTCCGAGCTCCCTGACCTGCACTCAATCTACAGCAGGCGGTGCTGGACCAAGGCCAGGAAGATCGTGAAGGACCTCAGCCATCCCAACAACAGACTGTTCTCTCTGTTGAGGTCAGGAAAGCGATTCCGCTCCCTGAAGACCAACACAGAGAGACTGAGGAGGAGCTTCTTCCCGCAGGCGATACGGTCTCTCAATCACACCACCACACAGTACTGACCCACACATACAGTTCTTACACACACTGGACTTTCTGGACTTTGTTTTTGCACAACACTGGTCACTATATTCTTCATTTCCGGTTAATACTTGTACAGCTGCTGTTATTGTGTATATATTTATTTATATTTAGATTTCTTCATACATTCTTATATAGTTCTATATTGTGTATTGTGTATTTTGTTGTACAGTTATTTTATTTTCAACTTTAATTTATATATTTATCTTATTCTTCCCAGTTAAATTTACCCTTCATTCTAATTTGTGTTGTACAGTTATTTCATTTTTAACCTTAATTTATATTTTATTCCTTCCTAGTTAAATTTACCCTTTTTAATTTTTCATATTTATTTCCTATCTTATTCATAGCCTTTTCCTTTTTGTTTTCTTTAGGTCACGAGCAGTTGTCCAAGCATTTCACTACATATCGTACTGTGTATGACTGTGTACGTGACAAATAAAATTTGAATTTGAATTTGAATTTAATAACAAATGAATGGAGGACGTGGTTTTTTTTCTAAGGATTTTCACCACTGTATCAACCCCTGCAGTTAATTATGCTAATCAGTTTCAGTGAGTTAAATTCTGGCATTTTATTAGTATTTTTTTTTTTTTTTTTTTTTAAATATCTGTGTCTATGGCGAATAACTAATATTTCTGGGTGTGCCTCTAGTGGCCAGTGGATGAATTGCATTTTTTGTCCTTTATTTTTCTTACACAACATTAACTTGACATTCCTGAAATGAGACAGAAGCTGAAAATAAACAAACACATAAGTTCTAATTTCATAATAATGTGCTATGTCTTTTAATTTTCTGAGTTCAGACTTTCCTCAATGTGTTATTTCTCCTATTGAATTAGGTTTTTCCAACCTGCTATTACTTAGTAAAGCAGCACACTGTATTGCCGCGCTGCTGCATGTAATCACGGGTTATTATCTCTCACCTCTGCAGCTCAGCATCTACCCTGTCGTTCAGACTCTGTTCTCTCTGCTTTGTGCTTGTGTGTTTGCACTCTGCCTGGTACAGCCATGAATAAACCATGGCTGTGAACGACATCACAGCAGTCAGAGTGTCGATGGTTAATCAGCACCAGAGAGATGACAAATCGGGTTTATATTTCAGTTTACACACAGAGAGAAACTCATAGATACAGGCAGACAGACAGTCCCTCTTTTCTGGTTTCCAGAGTTACGGGTCTCTGACGTCTCGTGCTGCCTGCTGCCCCCTCACTTTCCAATAACGCCTACTGGTGATTCACAGATCTATTTCAGGCCTCGCTACCTGCCTGCTAGCTGTCGACATCTCACCTCAAAGATCCGTCGCCACCTCAAATCAAATGGGAAATTCATATGTGACAAGTCAAAGGTGTTTTTAAAGAAACACCTGTAGAACCTGGATTTATAACTGAGACAATACCTCATTCATACACTTAGCTTGTGATCCACCATACACAGCAACACAACATGACAAGTTCATTCATGATTTTAGTTTATTTTGACTCAGCCTGCTTCTGAAAATAGTCACTACGGCACCAAATGTCAATAATCTGCCACTGAAATAGTCCCGAACAAGGATGATACTCAGCTTTATTCCAGAAATAAAACTGTATATTTACAAGTCATTTTAAAAGATTTCCATGTTGAATAGAACAGAGAGTCCAATCTGAAATTACTGGGGGCTAAACTCAACACATACTGATGCTTCTGCTCCTTTTCTATGTAGCAACACCAGATTTATCTTTTAAGTTTCCCTTTAATCCTCTGCTTCCATTTTTAATTGTTTGCCTCCTTTAAAATGTTTTAGGTTCATAGAATTGTTCTCCATCCAGAGTTTCATCAGCATTGTTCTTATTTAGCAGTTACTATCTCTGAGTTGTAACATCTGTACACTACACTAATATTAAAGTACTAGCTTACACAGTCTCTTAATCTTGAATTTAGGTATTTTCCAGTCCCACTGCCACAAATGCCAGATGCCTTTCAACATTTATGAAAGAACAGGTTGTTCTTAAGCGCTCACCGAATTCAACTCTGGCACTGTAACAGGATGCCACAGTTGCAACCAGTCAGTCTGTGAAATTTCTTCCCTTAGATATACCAAATTTACAAATTTGACAAGCTGAATTACAAAATCTTTGATCACTATCAGTGTGACTTTGAAGTGCTGTACTGTATGTTTGTAAGTTTTCTCAAAAAGACACAACAATGTCGATGAAACATTTTGCACCATCAAAGACAACCGCCGGTGCCTTTGGGTTCATTCTATCTCTGGACTTATTTTTCTACGACGGTTTGAACTTTGAGAGTGTTTAAACAAGAGTGAAAAGTGTGAAAATGTTTGTGCCTGTCGGAGAAAAGTGTATAAAGTGTGTAGTGAGGGGTTTTACAGCCTTGAAACATCTATAATAATTGTAAAAAGTAAAGTTGGCTACTTCGCGGATTTTACCTATCACGGGTTATAGAACATAACTCCAGTGATAAACGAGGGACAACTGAACTGCAAAACAGAAGTGTTTAGGAGCCACAGCAGCTCATTCACAAAGTGGCAGGTCATGTAAAGTTATAGAGCACAGTTGCTGAGTGCCGAGGAGCATTATGTATAAAAGTCAACAACACTCTGCTGAGTCAGTGACTCTGGACTTCCAAACTTTCTTTGGCATTAAAATCAGCACAGAAGCTGTGCTCTGGGAGCTTCACTGTGCTGGTTTCTATGGCTGGAAGCCTGACATCGCCACATACAATGCCAAGCCCTGGATGGAGTTGTGGAAAGCATGCCACCGCTGTTCTCTGCAGCAGTGGAAATGAGGAGTCATGTTTCTTTATCCAGCAATCATCTGACGAGTCTGACGAATGTGTTTGGCGAATGCCAGGAGAACGTGCCTGAAGGTTTAGTTCCAGTCAAAGGAAATCTTAATTCTTTAGCGTACCAAGATAAGATGGCCAATTCTAAGCTTCTGACTTTGTGGGAACAGTTTGGGGAAAACCCCTTTTCTGTTTCAGAGTGACTGTGACCAAGTGACACAGCAAGGTCCATAAAAGCATGGTTGGATGAGTTTGACGTGGAAGAACTTAAATGGCCCTCACAGAGTCCTGACCTTAACCCCATTGAACACCTCGGGGGGGGCTGTGGCTCAGGAGGTAGAGCAGCTCATTTACTAATTGGAAGGTTGATGGTTTGCTGGCTGCACCATTCTGCTGGCCAGAGCATCCTTGGGCAAGATACTGAACCCAGACTCACTTCTGCTGTGTTCATTGGACTGTGAATGTTAGATAATAAGCACTTTGACATAGAAAAAAGTGCTTGTATGAATGTGTATGTGAATTGAAGAATAAAGTATGTTGAATGCTCAGGTAGAGTAGAAAAGAACTATGCAAGAACCAGCCCTTTCAGTTTTGGATGAACTAGAACAAACAATGAATGCTTTGGGAGAATGAGATCCAGGCGCTCGTATCCAACATCAGTGTCTGACCTTACAAATGCTCTTCTGGATAAGTGGGCACACTCCAAAATATTGTGGAAAGCTTGATGGGATGCCATAAGAGCTACTGTAAGTGTAATGTGTAGAATAGTTTTGTCCATACAGTGTATTTATACCCTCACAGAGAATCATGTATAAGAAGATCACTTTTTACTTTGCACACATCTTTCCAGCCTTTGTAACTGCCTGCTTAGACATCTGAAAGGTGAAAAACAGCCTTCGATAAATGAGTATGACACGAGTACCAATCCAGAACCAGCCAAGCCAGCTGGTCGTCTCTTTTGGATAGACTGTGCCACAAAGAAACAGAGACTGCCTTTGGTGCACCAGTTTCAGAGTTAACGCTGTCCTCTGGAGCTGTCTGAACCTGCAGGACGCCCTCCGTCTCTGTTGCTGTACTTTTTATTTTTGCTTTTTGCTCTGCTCTGCTGCAGTGACCCAGTTTCCCCCTCAGGGATCAATAAACATCATCTTCTCTCTTTATCAGCACCCGCAAACGCAACGAATGTGTAGGAATTTGTCCCGATGACAGACGAGACGGAAAGCAAACATGGACAACATCGATCGGCTGTTTTTGTTCCTCTCTCTCTTCCTCCTATTTTATTTTTTACACTTTTTAAATGACATTAGTGAAGCCCTCGGGGTCAGATTACTGCATGAAAATGTCATATTAATAACATTTTCATTGATTTCGACTCTCTTTAAGAACAGCGGGAGGCCCAGACAAGCACAGACACACATTAATTTACCAAAGAAGAGCAAAGATAAGAGTAATTTGTGTGTCACAACTTTATTTCCTCTTCTTTCCTCTCTGGTAATCGTCTGTGATGTCTCCAATTTATGAACCTTAACAGCGCGTGACTATCCAAGTGTTTATAGCACCACTACCAGCTACAGCAGTAAAAGTGTCTTACAGTGACTCTCTGCAGACACTTAGCTGTTAATATTTCTTGCAAAATAATCAGAATAAGAGCTGTTTTAATAAGTATAGGAGCAGCAGGGGCATCAGCTGCATTAGTAAGAGCGGTAAAAGCAGCAGTAAGAGAGGAAGTCCTTTTAATTTATAGACAAGTGAGAAGTTGTTTGACCACTTTGAGTAAGACTAGAAATGCACTGTGCAACTGTGGTCTTTCCCCAATCACATATAAAAAAATGCTAATTGGTACTATGCATAGAAGTTCTGCAACATTTTTCACAAAGTCCATTTTTGTAGTGTGCAACACTGTCAGTGGAGGTTAAAGACTGGCCTCTGAAAGGTACAAACCACAAGCATTCAATGAAAAGGGGAAGCGCTCCAGTGACAAGCACACGCTAAGCAATTTGTTGTTCAGCTTGTTTCCCGATGACACTTTGACTAGAGGAGCTGGGTTATTAAAACTCCGACCTTCCAGCTTCACCTCCTGAGCCTCAATCGACCCGTACAACTGAAGGTACAACTGGATACTCGGGTTTGTTGACCTGCTCCTGCCGTTATCCTGCTGCGAGATCGCCAATAATCAATAACCAACCACTGTCCCTGAGGAGGGCTGTGGAGGAGGGTTAAGTGTACTTGTTAATTAAACTGTAATTTAAAGTCAAACCAGATTAAAAAACAAACCACACTTCCTTCTGTTTTCTCTAACTCTGGATCAATAAAGACACTCTACACACATTCATTAATGTCAAAGAGGAAACAGTACGAGCCCAGGTCTGCAGGGATTGTTTAAATGGACAGGTGTTGACATGAATGGTATCAAGGCACATTGAATCTGGAATCTTGAACTAAAATAATTAATCTAACAATTCTGAGAACAGGAAATTAATGCATTCATAATAACAAGCTGAAAAACCCCCACAGTTACTTGAGAGCTAATGGCAAATCAATCTGACCATCTTTGCTCCCCAAGATCTTTATCCCGCAACACAACCTTATAATTTGCTTTACTTTCACAGGGTCAAACGCTTTATTGCAAGGATACAGAGAAAACAGAGAAAAACCCAAACAATCACATCGGCCCCTTTGACCAAATGCTGTGGTGACAGTAGGAAAGAAAAACTCCCTTTTAACAGGAAGAACCCTCCAGCTGAACCAGGTGCAGGGAGGAACAGCCGTGACTAGTTGGAGGTGAAGGGAAGAAGATTGGGCCCCAACCTTAAGCGTGGTGTAGTTATCAGCAAGCTTGGTGAGCTTATGAGCAAACCCCACCAATAAATGAACACGAATAATAACTACAGATTAATAAAATACTAGAACTGATGGTGTGAACCACACAGTGGAGGAAATTTGTTATGTAATTCCATTAAAATGGCACCACAGATGTAGTGGAGAGGTCCACTTCCGCGATTTAATTAGTTCAGGTGAGCTAGCTGTCAATTAAGAGCCCCGCCCTGTTCTTCAGTTTCCAAATGCAGGAGCTATGGAAGCACAGTTATTATGAAAGTGAAACCATCCACAGGGGCTAACACGGTTTTTGTAACCAGGCTCTAAACATAGACACAGCCTCAAGTGGAGGCTTGTTGCTTGGGCTCTAGGGCTGCAGCTATCGTTTATTTTAGCAATCGAGTAATCTATTGATTATTCCACCAATTAATCAAGTAATCAGATGAAAACTATTTTTTGTCTTATTAATGAGCAATAGTAAATATTCAAGAGAGAAAAAACTGGTCTTTCAAAATGAACTGCTTATTGGTTTCCATTTTAGAAATTGCAATTTTTAAACGTTTAACTGCAACCAACATCTCAAAAAACAAAATAACTAAACCCTTTGACTGTATTTACGCACCATATTAAATTTTTATTTTTTTAAAGAAAACATTTTCTTAAATGGAAAAATATATATAAAAAAAATCTCAAGTACAGTCAAAGGTCAAATCAAATATAATAAGATAAATAAACAATCTGAACTAAGGCATAAAAATTTACCTTTACTGTCTATTTTTAAGGTTTTCTGACATTAATTGAATTTTATTTCAGTTTTATTTAGCGGCAAATCACAACAACAGTCACCTTAAGGCGACTTATATTGTAAGGTAGACCCTACAATAATACATACAGAAAAAACAACAACGATCATATTAGCAAGCACTTTGGCGAAAGTGGGAAGGTAAAACTCCCTTTTAATGGGAGGCAACTTTTTTGTGCTGCTGAAAAATGGTGTAGATGTTAATAATTAATAATAATTCAGTGTCCAACAGACAGTGTCCAATTTGATATCGTTTCACTTTCAATCTGAAAAATGTTACGAAAGCTTTGCAATACACCCTATGCCCTTCTTAGACTCAACTCTGTTCGCTTCCATGTAAAACAGGACAGCTGTCAGCCTTCAGCAAGCTGTCTAATTAAACCAGTGTGACTAAGTTAACAGTTTTGTATATTTTAATACAACTTCTGGAGGCTTACTGCTGATTTTTCTCAGCATAAAACAAACGGTGGTGGATGGAGGAGTAAAACGTTTGCTTTTCTTCATGTTGGAGTTTGTTGATCAGGTGATTTAATGAAGGACTAAAAATGTAAAAGGTGAGTGCAGGAACAGCGCTGATGTTTTGGATGTTTTCTTTCACTCGGCCTGAAATTTGGGGCACTGTGGCCTTGATGTTGTTTAACTTTTTAATCATACGCTACTCCTAAATACATATCTATTGCAGGTCTGTTTTTAGTCTCAAATGTAGGTGAAACACTCTAGTTTACATAGTTTATTACATCAGGGTGCAACAGAGCCATGCGTTAAACTAAGCACTGAAGCAAAGAATTTGGGTCAAGAATTTATTTAATCAAATTACTTGATGAATAATTGCAGCCCTAACAAACTTCAATATAAGGAACCCGAGTCCCCCCCTCCTCCTGTCCCTTACTATTTTTCACACACATGACCATTCAGCTCAAAGTCCTGCCACTTTTCCATCTGCAGCCTCACAGAGCTGCCAGCATGACCGACATCACTCCACAGCCGACATGATGAGTGAGGAACCGTGTGGGGAGGAGGCCGGACGGACAGACGCCGGGTCATACAGGTTCTGTCTGTCTGTCTGTTTGTGCTTCACTCTTTGTATTCATCTCACATTCAGATTCAACCACCAGAAAACAGGCTGAAAGGTTAAAGCGGTTCCCCCAAAAGCCTCCAAACAAAAACATGTCAGCAAGTGTTAAAAATAAATCCTAATCATTAATGAGACTGAAATCTGAGCCTGAGTTATGATTACGCTGTAATGATGGACAGATGATGGAGGGCGGTAGGAGGTGGATGTGAAGTGGAAAATGAAAAATGGAGACATGATGATCAGAAAAAAAGAAAAAAGATTAAACAGAAGGATCGATGGTGAAGAAATCTAGGAGCAGAGGATGAGTGTAGGAGGAAGAAAGAATAAAGGAAACATTGATTAAAATGATGATCAGAGGGTGGATGAGGGGATGTTAAAAGACAGAAAAATAGCACAAGGAGGGGGAGAAGTGAGAAGAGATGGAGGAACGTCTCAAAGAACAGGAGGATGAGGAAGAGTGGAGGAAAAGATGAAGGGAGGACTGAAAAACAGATTTAAAAGTAAAAAGAGAAAGAAGTAAAAGAAGCAGAGGGGATGTTCAGGTGTCTAAAGCTAAAAGATGTTGGGTTGGTAATGGATGGATAAAAAGAAAAAGAAGCGTGTGGAGAAGGAGACAGGATGGGAAGATGGGAAAGATGGAGTGATAGAGGGATTGGAGCAAGAAGAAAAAGATGGAGGGATAGGAAGGAATACAGAGGGTGGATGGAAGGAAACAGAGGAGAGATCAGGAGAAGGAGGTGATGCAAGAGGCACAGAGAGAAAAGGAGGGATGGGTGGAGATATGATGGTGTGAAAGATGGAAAAGATGATAGAAGGAGGACAAGAAGGAGAAAGATGAAGCAGCGTTATAGAGGAGGGATGGATAACAATAACACGAAGAGGCGAAGAAAGTGTGGAGGAAGAATGGAAGGATGAAGGAGAAGGAAGAGGGTGATGAGGATGATGAAGGAAGTTTGTATTTTAGAGGTATGTAGATTTTTTTTAAAAGGATGAAGGAAGATGAAGAGGATGGAGAGATGGCGGAAGAAGAAGAAGAAGAAGATGGAGGGATGTGAAGGAGGAAGGAGGGAATTCCCTGTTGCGTGGATCAACAGCCAATCAGCTGCACACACACACTTTCAGCTCACACAGTGTTACATAACATTACATGCAAACCTCGCAGTGTGTGTGTGTTTGAGGGGGGCATACCCCGCTTTTAATTCACACAAAACATCGCGAGAAATCTGAATAGTTTACACACAAATCTCGTTTTTATCTGAGGAAAATAATCAGACAATTCTTTACACAAAAACAAATTTAAAAACATCTGAATGAGGTAAAATGTAGATTTTTAATACTAACTCGCAGCTTTTAACGGAATAAACGTGATTTCATTAAAGACTAAACGTGTTTTTGTTGATATGAGTGGATTTATGTGCGTCCACAGGTTTGTTTGTTTTTTTCCGCAGAGAAATGTACAGACACATGAAGGGAAACAGGAAGCGGGTCTCTCGCTTCTTCTTACCTGGGTGGCTTTATGGAACTGCTTCTTCAACCCCGCGACAGACATCACTTCAGCGGCGGAGGCAGCAACCACAGAGAAACGGTGTGTGAAATATTTATGTGAAAGCTGCACGGACAGCACGGAGCCTGGGACGGGAGCGAGGTGGAGCCCGAAGAGACGGCGGTAAATCCTCCGGTTCGCTTTAAAGTCGGTACTGTCCGCTTATTGTGGAGGAAAATGTGGTGGAAACGCGAGCCGCTGATCGCCAAACCAAACCCAGCTGGATCTATTTTCAGTCAGAGAGAGAGAGAGGAGGAGAGGAGGAAGAGGAAGGGCAAAGATCCTCTAATGAGAAAATGGATCACACCAGCCTCTTCATGCTGGCACTAAAAACTCATTTCATATTTATGATCTTATTCTTTTGCCCTTTTGTCCACCAGTGATGTGATGTGCTTATAAACCAGGATGTCCAGCTCTCAGTTTATGGCTCATGGAAAACTTTCTCTATTCAATCACATGCTTGATGAGACCAAAACTAAAAGCTGGACTTCAATGGGAAAACAAGCTTGTTTAGTCTCAACATAAAGTTCAGCCAGAGCCCAGCATACAGCTCATGTGTTTGATTTGGCAGATGTGCACAGATGTGTCAGTGTGACATCATGAAGCGGTTTAGCAGTGAAGCAGACTAACGGAGTTTTACGTTCATTAAATCCCCGCAGCTTCACAGGACCCAGAGGTGCCTCTCCAAAGTGAAACATTTACATAAGTTCACACTGTGGCGCAGCAGCTGCAGCTACAGTTACTACTGCATTATTCAGAGAGGATCACTGTAAGTCAGTATATCTGTTTCTCTACACCTAAGACAGGTGAGCTGTCACTCACAGTCACAGTTTGAATAAGAAATTATTTCTTACACATCGACTGACTTGATGTTTTTTTTATTTTAACAGTTTTTTCTTTTCTTTTTTTTGTGTTTTTTTTGGGTTTTTTTAGCATTCACAGTAGTGGTTATTATTAATATTGTGTGGATCTTAAATATTGTGACCTCTCTAGTCACTTAAATTTTGTGGTATTTATGTGAAACCTTCAACTTTTAGAGCTTTTTCTGGGCACACCAAACCTCCAAGAAGATATGGGGATGCTTCTCAAGATCTCCCACAAGAACATCAGGAATAATTAAAATCATCAAAATCGGAATATTTTATTAATCCTTAAAGAAATTATTTCCCTATCTATCTATCTATCTATCTATCTATCTATCTATCTATCTATCTATCTATCTATCTATCTATCTATCTATCTATCTTATTCAGCAACTAATAAACATTTTTTCTGAGCCCCACAGGCAGCAGATTTTAAGATGATCTGAGGTGTTTTACTCTGTTTTGTTTTGTTTTTTCTCCTCTGGATTATTTAAAGGGCCAGTTCACCCAAATGTTTACACTGTCTGACAGCCCTATCAATTTCTTATAAATTAACCTGACTTGGCTGTGGGCATGGTGGGTAATTAATGCAGCCTCTCTACTATATTTGAGCATTAGCACTGACGATTTAAGGTCCAGTGTGTCCTCTACCAAAGGAGGTAACAAAGGGAGTTTGTCTCCTGAGTATTTAGAGAATATACTGCCACAGAGGTGCTTTGGGGACAGTTTAATGGGTTAGGAACCTTTCTAAGAAGAAATGAGTGTTTGACTGCAGCCAGAAACAAAGAAACACAGAACACATGGGGAAGACATAAAGACCTAGCAATACAAGAAAGAAGAAATACCATCAAACAGTGACCAAAACTCAAATATCAGACAGGAAACAAAACCACAGAAGTAATATTTGCTCTGAAGTTTTAATTATCTCCCCTGACAAACAACACTAATATCTGAGCAACAAAACAAAACACCATGGAGACTTACTGAACTCAGGGGAAAACCAAAAAGAAGCAGTTGTAAGAACTCAGAAAATGTTGCTGTGATCAAAAAGAGCTTTTGCAGATGTTTGATGAAGTTTCTGGAATCCCTGCACAAGTTAATTTCGCGTTCATGGTTTTGATTTCTGTCCTCGGAGCCTCCATCTTTCATACGAAAACGATCTTCGGCGGGGAGGGGAGCCTCACGTTATTTGAGTGACGTCAGCACGTCGGCCCTCGCCACCTACGAGCGATCCCCGCGACGCCCCCCTGAGCACGAGACACCCGCGCGGGCTCGTGCTGCTTGTTGGAGACGAATAATAATGATGTCACGATGCTCGCGCGACCTCAGTGCGCTGGCAGGATACGAAACTACATCTGGATGAGAATAGAGAAGAGGAGGAGGAGAGTTTGGGGTGTTTGCGTTTCAGCACCAAGGACAGCGCTTTAGGGGGTCCAATGGCGCGTTCAAACACTACTGGGAAATATCAGATTTCATCAAAACAGGAGGGAAAAATGATTTGAAAGCTGAAAGCTTGTGTTAAATGAGCTGTTAGCAGATAAACACAGATTAAGGACAGCAATATGAAAACTTTTCGTGTGAAAAAAATGGTGATGTCTCACACATCTTTTCTTTTTAATTTCCGTAGCGACAGTGCACATTAGAATAGAAGGCATTTATTGTCACTATGCAGATGTACGATGAGATACAGAGCATAAAGAGCATGTCTCAGTGCAAACATGTTGGAGAAGAAGGGGCGCGCACCTCTATGTGTGTGTGTGTGTGTTTGTGTACAGATATACAGAAAAAAAGAGGAAATAAATATGTGATGGATAAATAATGTTGTGTATTTACAGTTTGGGTTATTTCACAGTGGTGGTGGTATATAGAGGGAAGTCTTTGGAATGGGGGTGGAACTGTGTTATTGGTGCTTGTGTGAGTTCAGGGTGGTTATGGCTTTTGGGAAGAAACTGTTCCTGAGTTTGTCAGTCTTTGTGCTGATGCACCTGTAGCACTTCCCTGAGGGAAGCAGGTTGAACAACGCAGCATTAACACATCCATGTAAACATGTAAGATGTAACTATTCCAAAATTTAGCACACATACAGCTAATATAAAGCCACAGTCCGTCAGAGAGTTACATTAAACCATAAAATATATAAAATACTTTCAGATATAAAAGAGAAAAATAAAAAATATAATACATCAGACTAAAATGATCACAGTGTTGGTTTGTTTGAGGTGTGCTTTCAAAATTCCGGTATGTACCTGCCTGTGGTGACCGCACAGTTTGTCTAAATGAGACACTCATGGTGCCCTCTAGTGGTGGCCGTGGCATATACATCACAGCCAGCCCATCAGTTAATAATTTCATTTAAAGCTCAAAAGATTCAGTTTTTCCAAAATGTTACACTGATGTCTAAGTTCTTCTTGAAAAGTGATTCACTTGAAGAAAGTGTTGTTCCACCAGCAATGGTAAATAAAAACAAAAAAAAACCAAAACCAAAAAAAAAAACACCCAACAGGTTCACTTAAAATTATACAAAACAAATGTTACATTAATGGATACTATTTTAACACATTTTAATGTGCAGTGTGAAACTAACCGAACAGGATCACATTAAAGTGAATCCCCTCGACTGACCATTCTTTAATTATCTCAAATTTAGTCCCCAGTTTTTAATAAAAACAGCAGCAAACCTATATAAACAGCAGTGAGAGAATCTGAGCATTTGTTTATATGTAAGAATAAAATGTGTGTAATTAAAATGTTCTATACTAAATATATGTCTACATACACTCACCAGCCACTTTATTCCTTAAAGATTTTGGTCTGCATGGCACCAACAACCATGACATGTTCAAAGTCACTTACATGACCTTTTGTCTCCATTCTGATACTCAGTTTGAACTTCAGCAGGTCATCTTGATCAATCTTTACATCCCCAAATGCACCGAGTTGCTGTCATGTGATTATCTGAATAGATATTTGCTCTATTGCGGGTTTAACACGTGTACCTAATGAAGTGGCTACTTCCTGCATATGTGTTTTCCTGTAATCATAGTTTTCCCCCTCTGCTTTTCACTGTGCACACTGAATTTACAGCTATAAAACAATTTCATCTTCAAATCTTGACTTCTGTGGGACATAAGATGCATAGAACAAATACGGTTCTAAAAACAGCGCTTTGCTGCTTTAAAGCCGTTCCCCTCCTTTATTTGTTCTGACAGCGAGCACTCTGAATCCACACACAATTTCAGTTCTTCTTCTGCTGTAAATGAAGGAAAAATGAGCTGATGAAACAAGCTCCGTCATTATAAACTTCCTGCTGACGTTTCCATGTGAAGCCATTTTAGACGTTCCTCCGATTTGAAACAAAATAAAGCTCAGATATTTTTCTCTACATGCCTCTACACTAGTTTATCTCATAACTTTGAATCCCCCCGAAGATACTGACAATGAAGCACATACATAATAATTCAACCTTTCAACTCTGATCTTATTTAGTTTTATTAATGTACTGAAATCTAATTTCTGTCATGAAGAAAGTCTTTAATCAAATATCAGAAACATTTCATATATGGAGTTAAACATGAATCATTGCTTCAGCTTCACAGCTTCAATTCACTGACAGGAAACAACATTAGAAATATAATCATCCTCAAGTCATCTGCTCCACTAACACTGTACTTTCAACAACAGCACATTGGCTTTATTGTTAAGTGTTAATATATGGAAACATATTGTGAGTGAAAGTGTGTGTGAAGGTGTGTATGTGTGTGTTAGTATCAGGATCAGAGAACGACAGCTGTCCTCTGTTCCAGTCCAGATTCACTCTGATCCTCTGGAGCAGTGAGAGGAGCTGATGGTGAGCGTGCATAGTATTTACTTTCATAGAACCTTATTCTCGATAATCCAGACAGTATGATTCCCTTCCTCTGCACAGACTCTGCAAACACACCCAGTCCCCACCGTATACTGTCTCCAACCTCGACATCCCAGCTGTGATTCCCTGAGTTAAAGCCCTCAGAGCCCACGACAGAGCAGGAATCATTAAACCTCTCTGGATTATCAGGAAGCTGTTGTCTTTCTCCTCCTATCACACTGGTCAGATTTTCAGACAGGATGAGGTTTGGATGAGCGGTGTTTGGGATCCAGAATGAGAGGAGTGTAGGAGATCATGTCCTTCATATTGTTCCAGATGTTGAAGGTCAGATTGCCCAGGTGTTTGGCCTGGTCTATCAGAGCTCCTGAGGGCAGCTGTGGATCATCCAGCAGGGGGCAGTGTTGTACTCTTTCCAATGCATTCTTGTAGTTGTGCAGAAATGAGAGGTCTTCAGCTCTCAGCTCCTCCTCTGTGGCTCTGACTGTGTCTGAAAGAGTTGCTATCTCTCTGCTCAGAGCCTCCATCTTCTCCATCATCATCCCACTCTTCTGCTCCTCTTCCTCCCTCAGTTCAGCCAGCCTGGGCTCCTCTTCCTCTGCTAGGAACTGGTGAAGCACCGTAAACTGCTCCTTAATCTGCCTCTCTGTGTGTCGGGCCTGGACCTTAATGTGTTCTGCTGTTTGATCAAACTTCACTTGAACTTCTTCACAAACCTTCAACTTCTTCTTTAATATCTCCGAAATTTCCTGAAGTTCCTTCTTGTGTTGTTGTTCAGCTTCATCAATGGGTCTGAATCTGTGGTTGGTGTGTTTTTCTGAGTCTCTGCAAATGACACACACTGGCTGCTGATGATCCAGACAGAATAGTTTGAGTTTTCTCCGAGTGCAGACTGCAGAGAGCCTCTGAAGCTCTCTGATCTCTCTCCTGTAAGAATGACTCACACGGGTTCTTTAAAGCCAGGTTTAAAGGTGGCTGATACTTCCTTTGAGGCGTGTTTTTGCTCAAACTCACATTCAGTGTGTGGAGCGTCAGCAGCTTGAAGCAGCAGTGTTGGGGTTTTTCACTTTTCTCTCCTGTAGCTTGACTCATTCAGGCCATCTTGCATTCCAATACTCAGACGTCAAACTATCATTGTGATGGATTGATTAGTAGTCAAAATGTAGGACGAAGTGGTCACAAGTGAATCTATTCATTTGAAAAATGGGATTAGATAAAGGTTAAAAAAGGTTGTTTTAAAACTGATGTAATGCAGAAGAGAGTGATAAAACTAAAAGAGTTAACCGAGGTCAGAAGGAGAACAGTACCAAAGAAACACCCCGGCTGTTCTGTCATTACCATCGAGCAGAGAATTCAAAATATCTGGCCAGATTGGTGAGGTGGGCCAAAACCAGCGGTTAGCATCACAATGCCAGTGTCATGTCCCTGGATGGAGCATCAGCAAGAAAATGCATTGGCTAACAGCAAATTGGAACTGAATATTCCACCCATTACTATTAATGTGATAGAAGTGAAAAGTTTAAGATTGCAGGGTGAAACTAACCAGACAAGACAAAGATTGACCTTTAGACAGAAGAGGGTTAAGCCCACAGGAGAGGCAGTAACTGTCCCAGCAGCATTACTCCCAGTGTGGTGATCCTTGGAAACTGGAAAGACTCAGTGGGTGTGTGTCTGTCAAAGTGAACACTGGTCAAAACACAGAAAGCAATACAAAAAACATTCTCAGCCTCGGGTAAACCAGCACACTCACCACAGTCACTCCTGTCTTGTTGCTCTTGTAAGGAAACGTTGTATTGAACAGAGCTGGGATTAGTGAAGACTATTAGGCTGTTGTGTGCCTCCCACCCTCACCAGCTGTGAACCTTCCTCACAGTTTCCCCAGTTTGTACTCAGGGGCTGGTGCGAAGCTCCTCGGCTGGTTGCAGTGTTGGCAATGTAGTGACTGAGCGACAGTTTCCTGCAGGTGGGGCGAAGTCTGAACAGCTCTGCTCCCTCTCACCAATACGCACACACACTTTCTGTCTAGTAACACCAGATGTGTGTGTGTGTTTGTGTGTGTGTAAGGAAAACACACACAAGAGGCCACATTAATTATTGACATGGTTTTATGACAGTGTTATCACCAGGTAGGAAAAAGAGTCAGCTGGACTTTTATCCCCCCACCCCCTAAAACATGCACGCACGTGCACATGCGCACACACGCACACCCACACGCACTGTGTAAAAAGTCATGCATGGATAATTTATAGGTATTTAGTAACATTGTATAAAATGTTAAAGAGCTTAAAATCATCTTTTACAAGCATGATTACAGATAAGATTAGTCTGAAAGACTAAAAACATGAAATGTACCCAAAATGTAAATATTAGTCAAGAAAAAGCTCAGAGATGATGCATCTACACCTGGACATGAATAAAAGTAACAAATTCAGTGTGTTACAGGTTAGCAGATTTGACAAATACCTATCATAATTTACCTTCTTAAAACAATCATAAAATAATTTAGTAGCTATTTTGAAGCACTTTGTCAAATTAGCAACACTTATAAAAAGTGAAAATGTATTATATTGTGCATTTGAAATCATGGTACATATAATACTGTAATTTTTTTGACCATTCCATTTTTCTTTCTGTTATTTTTCCTTTAATTATACAAATAACAAAGTAATTAACACGTAATACAATTGATATAAACACCCACCTCTCACTTGCAAAAATAAGCTAAACTTACCATGTCTCCATGCTAATGCTATGAAGGCAACGGCCATTATAGTAACAGCAACAGCAGCAATGGCAATGCCGGCGATGATGCCACCATTAAGTTGTACGCCAGTTTGAGGACCTAAAATAATAAATGCAATAGGTGGTCAGAAAAACAAACCTTTTACTTAAATGAAATTAATACTCATAAACAATTTGTTTAACACATTAGCTGTTATATAAGTTTCATAGTTTTATATTTTGAAAGTAAGAAACAGGATTTTAAAGTTGACACTTAGGTGAACTGGAAGCCACTGGAGCTGTTTAAGAACAGGTGTTATATGTTTCTGGATATAATATGAGCAGCTGCATTTTGAACTAAATACAGTTGATGGAGAAATTTAAGAGGCAGACCACAGAGTAGAGAACTGTCGTGATCTAAACGAGATGTGCCAAGAACAATGACAACTATGGAGGTTAGATTACACTGAGTTAAATGTGTTTTCCCAAATATTTACTTAAAGTTTCTGTGTGTTTTGGATCTCTGTATCAAACATTTACAACTCATGTAAATGAATTATTTTTCATATTTTAATACACAAAAGAACGATTAGTTTTATTCTCAAAACTGTCCTTTGATTGTCTAAAAATATACAAGTGAGAACAGATAATTAACTCAACAGTAATATCAGCTTCATTTGACTTGACATGTTTTTTTACTGCTGTCTTAATGAAATGGCGAACCCTACTGTTGGTACAGTTTATAGCCAAGTAAAAAAGAATGGGATTAATCATTAGTTAATTATTAAAAAATGTTAAATTTACTAACTTGCTTTTGTTTAACAATAAAAAAGTCTAACAAATGAAAATACACATCTTTGTCCTTTCTTATCTGTATTTCTTATCGGCGTTCGCACACTGACAGCTGGAGCTGTTGGAATATTGAGAGAAATATGAAAGTACTGACTTACAATTGTAAATACTTTGATGAAATATTTACTATTTGCTGTTCCATCCTACATCCACTTGAGATGTGTGTGTGGCACATCTTTTAAAAGATCTTTATTGGCCGAATATGAATTTGACCCCTTTGTAACATCTCTGATTGACTGACTTATTTTAAACGTTGCTGTTATTAAAACAGTTTCCCAGTGAACATACCTGGTGAGGCTGCATAAGTAAGAAAGAAAAGGAGTAAAACCGCTGAAGTCTTCATCGTGCTGAGTGAAATCAGGGAGCTGACAAATGGTTAAAGACTAGATTCAGTGCTGTGTGTGCCTATGTTCTCTTTTGGTTGTGAAAACTAGTGTCTCTCTTTCACAATGCTCCATACTTTCTTCCTCCTTTATAGTGTGTCTGTGGAAACAGAATTCAATGGTGTGGATTTTTTTTTTTTTTTAGCAACCTCTTTTTCCTAATTTTTTAATAGCAGAATGGAAAATAAATCCATTTATCAAATTATATGTGCAAACATAAATGAAAGTGCAGTACAGGAAGTCCTTCATTAGTCTGTGAGTGTGTGTATGAATGGATGAATGCAGGTTATTGTGTAAAAGCACTTTCAGGGCTCACTAATGAACTTCTTGGATGAGAGTTGAAGCATCTTCGAAAAACGCATGTGGGAAGCTCTTTTGTAAGTCACACTGTTTGTCAGTTTTGATTGCAACACAAAGCTTTGCCCTCTTCAAAGAACTGACTTGAAAATTGAGAATTTCATAAAAATTTTGCTCCTCCAACTAATGTGCAAATAAGAGATTGAAGGTGAACAGGAATCCACGGGATCCACAAAGACCATAAATTCTTTTTGCTTTTCTAAACTCATGATTATTAATGCGTATGAAAAATAATGAGTGAGACATAAGTAACTTACCTAAAGCTTCTTTGGTGTTTTATTGTAGGTTTATTTGTATTTATCTAGTATTACGAGTGTGTATTTTTAGCTGAGGAAGGAAAAAGTGGATGAATGAAAACAGGACCTGGTGTGCGGAGATGTGAGGAGCACAAGAGGTCCCCCCCCCCAAAAAAAAATGTCTGCTGTTAATGCAGATACAAAAAGAGTATACTCTTACCAAAATATCTTTTGAAGGATACAGGAGTTTGATTTTGGCTGTGTAAGAATTATCTGTTGTAGAAAGAGATTTGCAGTTGCATAGATGAGAGTGGTTAGGAAGGAAAACAGAAACTAAACCAGGGGCGGATCTAGAAGGGTGGCATGGGGTGGCAAGTGCCACCCTAAAATGATCCATTGCCATCCCAAGTGCCACCCCAGTTTTGCATATGACAGTGTTGTTTATTAACATAAGATAGCATTAACAGTTTGAGCATAGTTACAGTCAACAGTGAATATAAATGCTAAAACTGAATATATTGGATAGTGTTCCCCCCCTGCACCATTAACAAATGGTTTAGCCCATAGCAGGACCGTCTTTTTTCTTGTTTTCTGTAGCAAGCGATGCTTATGATTGTGCCAGAGCACATTTTGAACAACACCATGGGAATTTCGGATTTTACACAGGTGGTTGGATGTTACACTCTGGAAATGGGAGCCTCTGTGGTCCACGGACACGCTGCACCTCCAAATCACATGACTATTTTAAGCTGACATAGCAACAAGCTGCAGCCACGCTGAGTCTCTATTTCAGCCCACACTGAAAGTTCGGACTTCAAAGTTTTTGAAATTTTAATTACAGGCCAGTAAATCCAGAGTTATGATAACATATATATAAGCCACGCTTTTTTCTAAATACTGTCGTCACGTTTTTGTGTGTGTGTTTTTTAAGCGTTTTCTAAGGACATGTGACGTTTAGTGTGGAGTGTATTAGTGTACAATACACTTAGTGTATTGTGTTGTCTTGTGTAGCTGTTCTGTTGTGTAGTCGTTTTGTTTTGTGTGTCAGTGAGGGCACTAATGAATGTCACTAAGGCACAGTTGCAATGTAAACACTGTCACTAAGTAGAAAACCAGTGGAGTGATACACCTCCTGTTGTCAGGCCTGCAGGTTTCTCCCTGTGCTCTTCTCCTCTGTCTTTTGGTAGACAAACTTTTTTTTATTGGCACACATCATTTGTGGGCCATCTTATTGCGAAACCTGATTGTTCTCTCATTTTAGTTTTAGTAATATATTTAAATGGTTGTAGAAAAAGGCAGGTGTATTGGCTGCATTTTTAGATAAATAGTTGTATATGTTTACAAAATGTACAATTTATATTTGCGTTTCAAGTTATAAAAATTTACTCAACATATCTGTGGTTTTGTTTTTTTTTTACAATAAAATATACTACTAGGATTTTAAGTTGTTCGTGTGATTTCAGATCAGTAATAGTAATAGTAGTACTAATGCAGTATGTCAGTGAAAAAAACAACTAAATTCAGTTGAATCAGCTGAAAAGAAAGATACCAAACAAGGCAAGGGGAAAAAAATAAAATGAAACAGTCTGAGGGTGAAATACAAACGTGAACTCAAAAGGAGTCAAAAATGGCAGATTGTATTTCAGACCTCAGTGGATTAATCCAACAAATCATGAAAAATTAGGTTTCAATTTTTGTTCATGACAGTGCAGATTTCTGACATTTTGTGTAATTTAAGCTGTAACAATGTGATTGTTTTCTAACAAAAAAACAGTGTGAAATTTAAGTTAGACTTGTGTTTGTAAATGAACCGCCCCATGTTGTGTAGCTTTCTGTATTTTATACTTATTGGGCTGCATATTTATTTATTCAGGCTATACAGTACATAACATCAAAACTCACATGTTTTATGTAACTAAAGTATTTGGGCTACAGACAATAATTAAGTTATAGACTATATTTATGTGAAATGCAGTAAGAATTTACTTACTGCATTTGAATCATTTTAACCATATGTAACCACCTGCATGTGTGTTTGGGGAAAAAAAAAAAGGCTTGATTTTGCCACCCCATTTGATTTCTTTGCCACCCTCATGCCACCCTAACAAAATTTCTCTAGATCCGCCCCTGAACTAAACTAGCCTAAAATTTAATTCTGGCACTCTTTGATTAATGAGTAGGCAAAGCTGTTCGGTGCTTTAACGCGTAATGTCAAGTAAAAACATATTTTGTTTCCCAAAATGCTTAAAACAGAAACCTTGCAGATACCAAATTAACTATGACAACCTCTCTTTTCCTCTGTCTCTCTTTCTCTGTATAATTAATTATTATAAGAAGGAGACACTTCTGCACTACACTGAATATTATATTATATGAATATAATATATTTTGTATGGCACAAATTCTAAATATGAGTAATTTACTATGAAGTGAGTCCATCTTAAATGAGAACAATATAAAAGTTGTGAAACTGTTTGCATCTTTATTTCTGTGGGACACACATTCAGTTCAATTCATTTTATTTACATAGCACCAAATAACAATAACAGATGCCTCAAGTTGTGTTATATTGTAAAGTAAAGACTGTACAATAATACAAACGAAACAGCGAAAACCCCTACAACCATATGATCCCCTATTAGCGCTTTGGCAACAGTGGGAAGGAGAAAAATCCCTTTCAACAGGAAGAAACCTCCAACAGAAACATGCTCAGGGAAGGGAGGCTTTCTCCATGACACAGAACAAATCATCAAAGAAAAAATGTGTTTTTTCACACTAAAGTAATAAAAAAGGGCACACACAAAGTAAAATGGATAAAAACTAAATGAATTAAGAAAAGTACAAAATAAATTCACAGGTGAAACGTAAACATAGAAAACAACATTTACAGCATGAAGGCTTGGTGTCTATATTTTCCCGTATAAATCACAGCAATCCTCCTGCTTCTTAACATTATACACAACATTATTCTGTTTATGCCGAGGGACCTGATTCTGGGGGTGGACCAATTTTTGGCGCTGTGTGTTTCTGGGGTTTGAAAGCCTGGTTTGAGTGTTTCTTTGAGATGATTTGGAACCAACAATTTACACCTCCAAGATGCTGTCCAAAAATCTGTGTTAAATTATAACGGAACAAACTTTCTGAGGAGCCAAACATCCCCAAATGTAACATAAATATAAAATGTACAACTGCACCACCTGCTGTTTAGTTGTTCAGCTCTAGCCAACAAAGGGAGCCAAAAGTAAAGTTGTTTTGAATATGAATGTAGTTTTGCAATCAAAATGCAGCATTAATGTAAAATGCAACATCAAAAATATAATAACTGATTACAGTGGAGTAATATTTCAATACAAGACATGGAAAAAAATAAGGACAGAAATAGAAACACATGAGGGTGACAAGGATATGTTTACACTCAACAGACCCGAAAGCTTGCTGAGGTTTTGCTTGGCCAAGTATCTGCTGCTGCTCTCATATTTGAATGTGTGACATGATTGCGGTTCATGAAGTATTTCACGGAAAATGTCATGAAAATTCAAGGAAACTCTCTTCAAGAGTGATTGTTCAAAAGTGCTGTATGCATGTGTGGATCTGTGTGAATGTTGCTTGTAGTAACCACACAGCAGTGTCCACTAATTGTAGAAAACCACAACATAAATGCCACTTAGTTTCATTAACTTCTTAAACATCTGTAGGTGAAACATAAGAAGAAATGGCAGTTCTTCAACTTTTGAGGTCTTTTCTTTGACAGAAATAGAAATGATGTTGGATTAGAACATGCAAGAATAAACATGTGTAGCACAACAGATGTAAAAGAAAGATTCAATAAAAACAGTATGATGGAAAAATCTTCAATATCTAAAAGAGCAAAGAGCAAACTCTTTTACTCAGTATCTTCCATTATGACAACCACAAACTCAAAGCACGCCAGACAACAGCGCAAACAAGAGCAAAGTATGTCGCAAAATGTTGTGATTTCGCTGTCTGTTGCACCTATAAAAACACACACAAACACAGTCAGTGTCAGTGACCTCAAACAGAATTTACGAGTGACTGTGCGAGCATATGCACTTGTTATTTTGGATAAATAGAAAGCTTAAACACAATCATTTATAGCACAGTAAACATGAAAGATATAGCAGAAAGAGTAAAAACATCAAATTAAGCCAAAATATGAATATTAGTTTAAAACAAACTCAGAGATAATGATACATTTTCTTTTGAACGCATTGCAATAAAAGTAGCACAAATTGACAATTTTAAAAAAATAATTTACCTGCTTATAATAATCATAAAAAAAATTAAGTGTCTCTTTTGTTGTATATTCCCTCTTTTCCCTTTTCTTTTTTTCCCCTTTTGGTTTGTTTAATAAGTATGGAAGCCCATTCCTGCCACTAAAATAAAAAGAAAAAAAAAGGATCCATAACTTGAAATTTCAAGTTATTTTCTCGAAGTTTCGACTTATTAACCCGAAATTTTGAGAAAAGTAAGTCAAAATTTTGAGAAAATAACTTGAAATTTCGAGTTATGGATCCTGTCTTTTTTTAGTGGCCGAAATGGGCTTCCATAAATAACAATGTAGTTGATATGTACACAAGATGAGCTATAATAAAAAACAAACAAACTCCCAAATGCAAAAAATAAACTTACCACACTTCTGGGCTATTACATAAAAGGCTATTACGACTGTTGCAATAACAGCGGAAATGCCAATTGCAATGGCAGCGATGATGCCACCATTAAGCTGTATGCCAGGTTGAGGACCTAAAATATACACAAGAACGGGTTCAAAAAACAAACAAAAAAACAAACAAACAACTTTTTACTTAGGTCTTACTTAGGTTACTTAATGAAATTAATGCACTCAGATGAAAAAAAAAATGCCCAAAATGCTGACTTTAGTAATCTTATTACAAATAAATTTGTATATTATTTCTGTTTTTGTTTTTTTGTAACAGAAGTACAATGTCAAACATTATATTTCATTGTGTCAGATCAAATTAAACACAAACTTTCCGGTTAGTTTCTGTTTAAATGTTCAATTCAATGTATACTGAGCATATTTTAAACCGAGTTTCACAGCAAACTTTGTATAATGCAGGTCTATGTGCCCTTTTGTGAAATGGATATTTCATTTCAAGACAACATTATACAATATATACAACATTATATAATAGTCATTTTTTAAAAGTAAAGAAATCCCAAACTTTAAAAACTGTTAATTGATTTTTGTCTAAAGATAAAGAAACAAAATCATTTTCAAGTAAATTAATTTGACACATTTGACATTTTTTCTCACGTGCACTTGTTTGTGTCCGAGTAGTTTCCATCAGAGCTGTTGGAATATTGTGACAAAGGTTAGGATGGTCTTAATCACATTTGGGTCAAATATTCTTCATTTGCTGTTGTTGAACAACATTTAGTGTAACATTCACCTAATTATCTGATTTGGCTGGACTAGATGCAATTATTATTTTTCATTTTCATTTCATTTATCATTTTTTCCCCTCTAAACATTAAAGCAGGAGTACGTTAAATAAAATTACTCATGAAATAAGTTTTAATGTGGTTTCGTGACATATTTACTTAAACTTTCTGTGGGTTTTGGATTGCTGTCTTAAAATTTTAGAAATGAATTCTTTTTAATCTCAGCTGGCACTACACTTAAAGCATAATTATTTATCACACACAAAACGAAATATTTTTTATCTTCTCAAAGCTCTTCTTTGATTTTCTAAAAATAAAATTACAACAACTGTAAGTTCATAAATTAAAATTGAACATTTACAAGTAAGAGTAAATTCATTTTCATTTGACTCTGACTCGTTTCTTACTTGTTGGTGTCCAATCAGTGTCCACTGGAGCTGTTGGGAAATTGTGACAAATGTTAATACTCAAACACTTTTTACAATCTTCTCTGTTGTTGAACTTCTACTAATCCGAAATAACAATTTGGTTAGATGTATTTGCTGCTTTTTAAAATTGTATTATTTATTGCAGAAAATGAAAACATTAAATATTAAAGTAAGGGTAAATTCAGTTTGATGTTATTTTTCTTATATTTTATGTTGGTTTTGAAGCACTGCCTTAGCATTTCCCGATTGCATTTTTACAAATTTTTGCCATTTTGTTTCAGGTAGTGGCATAAACCCCAAGCATATCAAATCACATTATGTTTACTGAATTCTGATCATAACCTCTGAATGGAAAGAATGGATGGGCAGAATTTTTAGCCATGAAAAGATTAAGGGTTTCTGGATTGGATCTATCTATAATTAAGCTTTAAAGGCTGTGGAGCTCGGTAATTTGTGATGTGCTCAGAATAGAAGCAAAAGCATCAAATACCAGCCATTTAAGGTAATTCAGGCATCTGACAAGTATGTCTTCTGGGTGCCTAGGTGTGGGATAACTGGAGAAATGACTTCTCTTGGCCAGCTTGGGAAAGCCTTGATGCTCCCCTGAAAGACCTAAGGCTGTGGCAAGGGAGCGTGAGATATGTCTCTGCCTGCATGTTCCTGTTAGAACAGCAAGCAGAGAGAGCTTTTCATCCACCGCAGATGGGTTCCTGTGCACTCCAAAATCCCAAATATATGTCTGCTGATAGGATGGGAATAGGGAACCAGAATCCACAGCAACAGGAGAATAATGAAAAAAAAATCAAAGATCAAAAAGTTCAGCATGAGAATGAAAGACATTGGCTGAACACTTCGTTGTTTTTAAAAACTTAGTTTCACTTCAGTTCTTTGCATGTTAGAACTTCGTTCTTCTCCATGGCTGGCTGACAGACCAACAACAGCATAAGTTTATCACAGACCAGCTGGACCACATATTGTTTTACATCAGAGCTCTCTGCAGGTGGACTACAGGCTATCCCTGATGAACCCTGATTGGACTGCTGCCCCTGTGACTTCGGTACAGATAAGTGGCAAAACATGGATGGATGTTATCAGAATGTTATTTTAAGTCTATTCATTTAAAAAAAAGTGGATGTTACATTTAATTGCTTTCTTTTGTCTAACAACACAAAATACAATAAAAATGAAAAGATAGATTTTCATCATTGACATTTCCTTACTTGTATTTCTTGTTGTTGCTGGAGTGCTGACAGCTGGAGCTGTTGGAATATTTTGAGAAATATGAAAGTGTTGATCCACAGCCCTAAATGTTTTGATTAAATATCCACTATATTTGCGGTTACTGACCTACATCCATTTAAACATTAACTTTAACTTTGAAAAAGGGATTTGTGTCAAAGGCTTTCTATTCAAGAAATATTGCATGTGCACATTTGGCACATATTTTAAAGATCTATAATCGATGAATATGAATTAAATATATTGGAAATGCAATACACTAGAATTAACTTACATCATTCAGATATTTGAAGTGTTGCAGCTGTCATAATTGTTGGCTAGTAAACATACATACCTGCTGAGGCTGCATAAGTGAGAAGCAAAAGCAATAATCCCACTGAAGACGTCATTGTGCTGAGTAAAATCAGGATACTCACAAATGTTTAAATGCTAGATTCAGTGAAGTTTTAAATGAGCTGCTGTTTGGGTTATGAACTGTAAATGAAAGTAGACATGTTTATTTTCTCTTTTACTTGTCCAACTGTTGCATAGCTTTCATAATGCTTTGTATCTTCTTCCTCATTTTATATCTGTAGCTGTGGAAAATAGGTGCATTTATTACATGAAATATGCAAACATATATGAAAATGCAACAAGCCCTTTATGAATTTGTAAGTGCCTGTGAATGGATGATGGCAGCTTATTGAGTCAAAGTGCTTCCAGTTCTCACTAATAGATTGACTTCCTGACACACACCCAAAGGGATTTGTGTCTCCTCATGGAAATCAACCATTCACTTGTTAGGCAAATGTGTAATGTCCTAAACTACAGAGTTGTGATTTATTTAAAAATCTGTAACTGTAACATAACAAAAATGATAAAGGTTAAGCTTTATTCAGCAGTGATGTTGTGGATTATTAATATAACATTATTAAAAATAAATCTTCTCCCAATCAAAACAGGCTTGTTTAACCTTGTCTACTGCATAAAATATGCAATGTACAGTACTGTGTGAGAAGAACTACAGTGAGTGAAGTAAAGATCAGAGGTGAAACTGAAAGATAAAAACAAAAACAAAGGTCAGGAAATTACAAAATGAGAAGTGGTGACACACAGATGCTTTCATTTGTTAAATGTCTTGATGTCTGTACTTTGATTATTCCAGATAAAAAAATCTGACCATGGCAGCATTTCTTCAGTCCTTCCCATTGTTGTGTTTCGTTTTATATTCAGTTACATTTGATCAAATTACACTTATTAAGTTCTTGAAGAAGTAAACAGTATTTTATTATGAGGGAGGATTCAGGGTCACCTGGTCCAGCCCTATTTGCTTTAGCAAATAGGAAAGTTTTAAGACTAATCTTAAAAGTAGAGAGTCTGTCTCCCGAATCCAAACTAGAAGCTGGTTTCACAGAAGATTGGCCTGAAAACTGAAGGCTCTCCCTCCCATTCTACTCCCATTGGGGCGATCGTGGTTCAAGAGTTGGGAGTTTTCCTTGTAATTGGAAGGTTGCTGGTTCGAGCCCTGGCTTGGACAGTCTCGGTTGTTGTGTCCCTGGGCGAGACACTTCACCCGTTGCCTACTGGTGGTGGTCAGAGGGCCTGGTGGCGCCAGTGTCTGGCAGCCTCGCCTCTGTCAGTGTGCCCCAGGGTGGCTGTGGCTGGCCGTTGTTGGTCCATTTGATTGACCTTTGTTATTATTATTTATTTATTTTAAGTTATTACATACGGGACAGACATGACTGGGGGATAGGAAAGGGAGAAAGAAAAAAGAGAGGGAAGAGGGACAGGGAGTGAAGACACTAAAGGATCACCTGGATCACCTGTTGAAAGAAAAAAAAAGAGAAAACAAGCAAAAAAAAAAGTTCAATGACCACTTCAGTGTATTGCAATTATTTCACAGTTCATGTATCACAGAGTTAGAGAGCTGACTTATTCAATCTATCAAAGTGACATGTTTCTGACACATCACAGGATATGTTTTTATTTAATGATACAGTTACAATAATTAGAATTTATGTAATGTAAAAAGATCAATAGTGTAAAAAATATATCTTGCATTTTATGTGTGGATATGAAATGGGATCAGAAGAAATCCACAGAGCTAAGTAGCACCAGCTTTTTCATTGTTCTTTTCCACCGATTTCAGTACCTGCTGTTTCCAAATCTTTTTGTCTATACCTGCTTTTATTCATTTTCCATAGTGTCCTTACTTTAACTGAAATCAGTTGGTAACAATTTTTGTAAATAATGTAAAACAGAATTCAGAGTTTGAATCAATTCAAACCCTGGTACATGACACAGCATTTAAGAAGAACAGCACAAACTGCTAAAGCAGGGGTGTCAAACTCCAGGCCTCGAGGGCAGGTTTTAGCTATCACCCTGTTTCAACACACCTGAATCAAATGATTAGTTCATTATCAGGCCTCTGGTGGAGCTCAGTTTGGCCCCCAGGCAGGCTGATCCTGGCAGGCACTCTCTGTTTGACACCCCTGATTTAGAGTCTCTCCGAGGCCTTAATGCAGCTACTTATTCATCCTAACAAACCTGGGCCTCAAACCAGAGCTGACCACTTGAGGGAGCCACACATCACACTGTTCTGCTGCCTGCTGCTCAGCATAAAAGAGACACTGTCTGACTGCTGCCAGTAGACAGTTGGAGATAGTTGTTTTCAAGATAAGTCAATTGCATTGATTGTATGAGCACATCTGCAGAAGGCTCAGTAGAAAAACGTGGCACATTATAAATGATAGAGGAGAGTGATGCAGAATGAGTCTTAAAATCTAGAAATCATTTGGCATCAGTTATCATTTAAGTGTTCCCTCAGTTCAAAGTCAGAGGAATTGTTAAATAGATTTTTTGTAGATGATGAAGATGTCCCCCCTGGTAATACACAGATAAACTCCATATTCAGGGACAGCTGGTATGGGCTCCTGATAATAAAAGAAAAAAAGTTTTTTCACACCAAAGTCATAAAAAGTCAACACAATATAAGATGGATTTTAAAATAAAATCAAAAAGAGAAATTAAGTTCAGAGGTAAAATCCAAACACAGAATATACTTTTTTCTCACATGTCCATCACTCCTACTCTCGTCTGGGTTATTTTTTGGTCAGCAGCTCACTGCTGAACGACATTTCAGACACTGAGATTCACCCTATAGCTGTCAGCGATCATGGTCCTGTATCTTTAACACTAATGCACAAGAATAATACTACGCCAAGAAAAAACTGGAGATTTAATATATCACTACTTAAAGATGAAGACTTTATTAAATATTTTAAAAAAGAGTGGACTTCATATTTGGACTATAATGACACTCCCGAAACATCATCAACATCATTAAAGAAAAGGGCGGACTTCCATCAAATATGAATTCTGCAAACATTAATCTCCTGCTAAAACCAGGCAAAGACCCTGTATATCCCTCAAGCTATCGTCCAATACCCCTTAATGTAGACCTTAAAATAATCTGCAAAGCTCTCTCAAAGAGACTGGAGAAAATAACCCCCCTCTTAATTCATCCTGACCAAACTGGTTTCATAAAAGGTGGGCACTCATCAACAAATAGAAATTCTTTACAAATCCTACCATGTGGATTCATGGATTTTTTTTTTTTTCACATTCTGTCTCTCACAGTTGAAGTGTACCTCTGGTGCAAATTACTGACCTCTGTCATCATTTTAGGTGGGGGAACTTGCACAATCTGTGGCTGACTAAATACTGTTTTGCCCCACTGTATGTATCAGCCTAATAAACTTAAACCTACATCATGCTCCCTATTCTGATATTCTAAACAGTGCCCGAAAGTAGACTGCTTGGTCAAGTTAACCTCCTGAACTATCTACAACACACGGTGAAAACCTGAAATTAAGACAGAGAAGATTAGAGGTGAGATATGATCATTACTGATTACTGATGACAGATTTAGATATATTTTCATAAACCATTCATTTGCCACATCAATAAGCAGCATGGCAGGACAAAATATTTTTTCTAACATGGCAACCTTTAATAAGTGAAAGGAGACAGAAAGACAGGTGAGAAAGAATAAAACTTAATTGACTTTTGGATGGCATTTTACACACAGTACTGGTACAGAATCTAGAAAATGTGGGAAAATACTGGCATCATATACAGTACTTAACTACTTCTGAAGAAATTATGATGGGACCCTAAAAAAATGACTATGTAAAATAATGGATTTCTATACATTTTACATCAGATGAAAACGTTTGTTGTAAGATTCAGATAATTATTTGTTAAAAGCGAGACATTTTAAATGAGAATAAGAAAGTATTTCTTTGTGCCCCCTTTCCCTGTTAATGCCCTACCTGCCCCCCTGGCAAAACTTTGCTAGACCCTCCCCTGCACAGTTACCAGCTGTCAACTACTTAGAAAAGGATCCTGGTGTTATTTGTCTCTCAGAAACAGTTCATAAATTCCCTTCATCTCATTCATGTCACCTAAAAGGTAAACCTGTTTCTCCATCACCTGTTCAGCTCTGATGATCCAGTAAGGACATCTCCTGGTTTCATCTTCATGTTTCCCTCTCACCAGATAACCAAACCGATATCATGACCAGCAGCTTTTACAGCTGTGGCTCCAGCAAACATCAGCTGATACTAGGAATTAATATTAAATACATTCTAACAACAGCTGATCAAGCTTAAATGTGCTGCTGTTGTTTAGTGGGCGATAAACAAACAAGAGAGAAAAGCCGATCAGCTGATCATTGATCAGTTTCATAATTGAAGTAGAAACAGGAGAGGGGGGGGGAGCGAATGAGAGAAGAAGAGGCAGCTGTGCAGCAAAGACACAGAATAACTCCAGCTTTGTGTCTTTTTTATTGTAGCTGAAGTCCGGGACAAACTGTATTCGTTTTCACCTCAATACCAAACGCGCAATATTTTCTTTTCGATTACGCTTTTAATTTTAACTAACCTTATAAATAAAATAAGATAAAACAAGTTCAACATCAATAATATCATAGCACCCGCCCAGCAGTATATAAACTCCGTCATGCTAGCTAGTACGCAGTACGAGTTATTGTAACTGACTGTAAAAAGTCAGCATAACGAAAATATGCCACCTAAACTTGGTTTATATCTGACGCAGATAGACTGCAGGTCATAACTTCTTACCTGAAGTTCAGTTCACCACCTCAGGTCTCTGCTCCTCCTGCCTTTACGTCATCCACCTGCCAGCGTGTTGCATCTGCTGGCCTCCACCACTTGCTAATGTTACTGAATCTGTGGAAGCTCTGCAATAGCCACCACCAAACAATTGAGTTATCTTTACACATCTCCCAGCATCTGGCCAATCCACCACCTTCCAGTGTTTATACCGTTACAGGAAAAAACCAAAGAAAAAATCAAAACCCATCGGCCCATAAAAACGAAAAATGACTATCGGCCCACCGGGCAAATGCCCGGTATGCCCGATGGCCAGTCCAGCTATGAGGCCAGCTCTGTTCTGGGATGCACCCTGGACCCAGTGCAGGTGGTGGGAGACAGAAGGACACTGGCTAAAATAACATCTCTGATGGACAGAGTCTCCCACCCCATGCATGTAAATGTTGCTGAACTGCAGAGCTCCTTCAGTGACCGACTGCTGCATCCTAGATGCATGAAGGAGCGTTTCCGCAGGTCCTTCCTCCCTGCAGCTGTCAGACTGTACAATCAGAACTGCTCCCAACAATCATAGATGTTTATATCAGCGCTGTATCTTGCACTATTTTATCAACCGATTCCCACTATAACCAGGGTTTGCCTCTTATCTGTATTTAATTTTATTTCATTTAAAAACAGTTGAGAAAAGTTTGACTTTTCTGACTGTTTTGCTTTGCTTAATGCGCCTTATAATCCAGTGCGTTTTATGTATGAAAACAGACCTGTTCATTGACAGTGTGCATTATAATCTGGTGCGCCTTATGGTCAGAATATGGTCAATAAACCCAACAGAAGTTGGGGTAGTGTCTTAAAGGAAGGGATTGTACACTATTTTAAATTATTGTCTATTAATTGTATTTATGATGTAATTTGGTTTCATGAAAATGTATGTTTTATTGTAAAATGTACCTATTTAGCTTGTAAGCCCAACAAGGGATAATTGTTGAAAATTAGCAGTAGCTATAAACTTATGTGCGTTGTATCAGTTTCATGTCTTGCACTGTTAAACTGCACTGTCCCTTTTAAATAAATAAATTCAAATTTTAAATAAGTAAATTCAAGAACTTTTTCTTTGTTTTTTTACGTCCAGTGAATGGAGCAAACTTTTTGAGACATCCCAGATCATCAGTGATTTTTTATTATTTTTACCTAAAAGCCTGTGTATCAAATCAGACACATGCTGATACATCCCCCAAAAAAGCAAAAATGATACAATTTAAAACTCATACAGCCCAATCCGGGGGGGAGGTGTGTGAAGCCAGATTGGGCACCCCCCTTCTGGCTCTCCTCTCTGCTCTCTCCTATCTTGTCCCTTTTGTCTTACTCTCCATCACCTTTTCTATGTCTTTGAAGAAGTGAGGCTCCATAAATGTTAACGAGGTACGTATTATTTCTCAGTTGCAGTGAATAGATAGAAAAAAAACCCCGTAGAAAACTAAACAGCAGAAAGAAGAGGAGAAATAACAAATAAACATAAACCAGTGACACACTTTGGGGCCTGATCAACCCTGGCAGGGCCTCCTTGGAAGAGGGTGTCTAGCGATAAATGGCCGAAACAACCAATGAATCCAAGATCCACTACTGATGACGCTTTCCAAATTTTAATATGATAAACTAGATCAGCTCTCTAATCCCTAAACATAAACAAAGAAGAAAAAATGGCAGATTAGCATGCATAAAAGACTGAAAGTTGAGGCACATAACGATGTGTGCTGCTGGTAAAGTTTCTGGGACAAACCGACATTTTTATGTTGAAAAAATGTTTACTACAATATTTATGCAATGTAAAAAGATCAGTAGTTTAAAAAACATATTTATGATCTCATGTGTGGACATATGATGGGATACTTTAAATGAAAGTAAATCAACAGAGCTGAGTTGCACCAGATTTGTCACTAGTACTTTTTCATGTATCTTTTCCACCGACTTCAGTACCTGCTGTTTCCAAATCATTTTGTCTATACCTGCTTTTATTTAATTTGATTTTCCATACTTTTGTCCCTACTTTATTTAAGTCCCTACGGAAATATTTTGGAATACAGACTTGTTGCTCAATATAACACACGTACATACATTATTAATCTTTTTATTATTCTTTTCTTTTTTGTTTAATTGCTTTATTTTTACTTTTTGGTAAAACTGGTGCAGGACACTTTTGCTGCTCTGTGGAGAAACAATACAGGTAAGATCAGACTGATGGGCAGAGTAAACCAGGTTCCAGATAAGAACAGGACACATCTGTCTGTGTTACGTAACAGATTTGAGTTATTCTGACCAACTGTAACAAGCATTCCTAGAAAACACACCAACAGCACTATCATTATTGCTGTGATGGTGTAGAAAGCTTTCTGTTTTGAATGATCAATCTTCTCCCTGTTTGCTCCCATTTCTCCTGGACCTGGACGAATCAGAACACAGAGAACAGAGAGGCTACAAAAAGAGATGATGATTAATGAGGACACCATCATACAGAAATATGGAACATAAGGAACATCAGGCTGATACAGAGCTGTTACTCCAAGCCAACCAAAGCACATCAACCACACACACCCAATGCAGATGTTTCTGATCCTGACCCCACCCGACTGTCTCAGCCCCATATAGGTGATGGGGTGAACAACAGCCAGGTAGTGCTCCACACATGTCACAGTGTTAAATAATATCTCTGCAGGGTAGACAAAAGAAGCTGAATACATCCCCATTAGAAGCAACACTGAGCTATTAATGTATGTCCCAAGTAAGTAAGTACTGATCGCCAATACATATATCAGTTCAAAGACAGTCACATGATAGGTAAAAATGTCAGAGTGACTTGTTGCTGCCAAGAAGGACTGCCGCTGCCATCGTTGGTAAGCCACGTAGAGGATGAAGATGGAGAGACAAAGAACAACAAATATCTTGGTGATGAAAAAAGAAATGGTGATTGAAATTCCAATGCTTGAGGTAAAGCAGTCAAAGGCAGAGGAAGACGAGTTATCTGACATGCTTCTTAATGTGGCGTTTGGGGCTTGTGTGGAGAAATGAGATGCGAAAAAAGCTAGTTAGTTAACAGTTAATTAAAATCCCCCCCATATTTACATTTGCAGCACCAATTTCTATGAAATTTGATATATGAATAGCAAATAGATATGATGCATGAAGAATAGTCATTTTACAATTTGATTGCTGTTATCAGATAACAACTAATTTAATGTGTTAATTGATTGTGTTTTGACATGTCAAGTCTTAAAATAAATAAAACAATAAATAAGTAAAATTATTTCATTATATTTACTAAAATTTTCTTTTTCTTTGGTGGGCTAAAGTGTTGTAGTGAAATTACTGAAAAAATAACTACTAAATGAACTAGCAAATACATTTTAAATATATTTAAAATATCATTACATTTGAACAATTCAACAATGCCAAAAATGTTATAAACTGCAAAGATGACTCATTAAGCTATTTACCAGAGTAAGCAATATCTCAGATAAATACATAAAAAATACTGTCTTTACTTTGTATGGTGACCTGTGTGAGATGTGAACTGAAGTAAAGTTTACATGAAATGTAGAGGTGTGACCAACCTCTGTTAGTGACCAGTGAAAATTAACATACCAACACTAATAACAATAATAATGATAATAATGATAGTCTCCACTGTACCATTTATGTCTCTCGTTTTAATTTGCTTTTCCTTTTGATCCAAATTCACACGCTGCTCTTCACTGGTATTCAGCCCACAGTGTGTAAGTCTATATGTAAGTGTATTACTGAATGTGGTGATATGATGGGCGTCAATCAAACAAATGATGGACTTTGCATGATCCCACATTGAACAATGTGATGAACTCTACTTGCTGCCAGACTGGCAGGTTATTTATGATTGTTTATTTTGTGTTCCAAGTACCCAGCAGGTGTGCTAGGATTATTAATGACTGGAAACACCTGGGCCCAATTTTTCCACCATAGGGACAATTGACCATAAACTCAGCACAAACTATTCAGTGATTCAACATCTTCACTTATTCACACCAGACTCTGGAAAGCCTAGAGATGTTACTGTAGGAAAATCCCATCAAATCAGCAGTTTCTGAGAAAATCATGGCCATGTCTACATGCATAAATGCACAACCACATTATTGGCTGATTAGCAGTCAGCCAATATATATATATATATATATATATATTATATATATAATGTATATATATATACATTTAAAATCTTTGCAGAACAGGAACCTGGACCTGATTGAGATCCCGTACCATCCCTTGTAAATCTAAATCTAATGGATTTACTATATAAATGTTTTCTGTAGTTGAGGTTTACAGTTTACTGATGATGACATTTGATATATGAATATCAAATACACGTATACATGAAGACAAGTAATTTTACAATTTGATTGCTGTTATCAGATATCAAATAAACTGGTGGGTAAAAGAACCCATCAACCACTTTAATTACACTCAAGAACTTGATCTGATTGATGGCTTACAAATGAAACATTTAACAGTATTTCCTGAAGACCTTCCTTTGTGAGATCAGTGTTAAATAGATCTCATCACAGTAGATGTCTTTCTGAAAGTTAAGTTAAGAAAGTTAAGGATATATTTCATCCACTCTTATCTTCCTTAATGCCTCGTGCCAACACATTGCAGCGCAACTACCTGAAACCAACTCACACAAAAGTTGATCATCTTGTTAATATTTTTACTTCTTCACTGTGTACAACTTTTGATAATGTAGAAAGCCTCAAATCAGAACAACTTGACTCCCTGGCATAACTTTCTTGATATAGTATGATGCAATCCCATATTAGAATCTTGGTAAATGTATTGTTGTTATTCAGCCTGGTTCAATGTGCCCCTTTTTAACTTTGAGCACCTGCCCCTTTAAACGTCTCTGCATGGCCCTGTGGAGGTGAGAAGGATATATTTAGACTCAACAGACCCGAAAGCTTGCTGACGTTTTGCCTGGCCAAGTATCTGCTGCTGCTCTCATATTTGAACGTGTGACATGATCGCGGTTCATGGAATATTTCACGGAAAATGTCATGAAAATTCAAGGAAAATCTCTTCAAGAGTGATTGTTTGAAAGTGCTGTATGTATGTGTGGATCTGTGTGAATGTTGCTTGTAGTAACCACACAGCAGTGTCCACTAATTGTAGAAAACCACAACATAAATGCCACTCAGTTTCATTAACTTCTTAAACATCTGTAGGTGAAACATACGAAGAAATGGCAGTTCTTCAACTTTTAAGGTCTTTTCTTTTACAAAAATTGAAATTTTGTTGAACACAGGCATTTTATCTTCTAAATGGGATTCAGTTTATTTTAATCAGTTAAGCTTAAACATGAACACAATGATTTATGCGTAAGTTTTACCATAGCTAAGTTATCAAGCACACAAAAAGTCATACACTGATCATGGACCCTTCTTTCAAATTAAACCTAAAATCCCCCCTTTGACACATTTTTATGTGTCACGCAGAATGAAAAGGCTACACCACGTCCAGGAAATTAAAAGAAAAAGGTTAGTCATATTATTCCTCAGGAAACCTTAGTGATTCTCCTCTCGAGTATATTTGCTCCAGGCCTGCAAACCTGTGTTAAGAAATTAAATCAGTTTAATTATCATGCTAAATCTGTTGAACTCCTCGAGCTTTCTTCCACATCACCCATGCCTGAAAACAAAACCTGTTAATTAATATGACCTTCACATTTGAAACCGATTTTTTTCTTTTTGTTTTTCTTGTTTTTCCTTAGTTTTTTCCACTTTAACATTTAGCATTTCCCAACAATGACCCAATTTTATTACTCCAGAGATCAGTAACCCAAAATTAGCAGCCAAAAGGTTCAGTCTACACCTCCACAGTCTCATGTGAAACTACAATCTCCCCCTCTCTTGACCTCCTACTCATGCAAAAAACAAAAATAAATAAAACCTCCACCCTTTTTTACCGGCGTGGTGAATTGTTTGTCAACAGTTACTAATCCTAAACTTGGTCCAGTCTTTGTCTCAGAGTCAAATCAGTCAAAACTTTAATCCACCTCGTCAGTCCATCACAGTCCAGTCATACATTCATTCACACGCATTTGCACTAGATCTTGTAGATAATTGAGTGTCACGCACAAATTTTCAGATTCTCCACTCTCAGCAACATGAGCTCATTCATTTGTTTTTTCTTTTTTTTTTTTTTTAAAAAACAACAAAAAAAGTTCTTTATGATTTTGGACTGGATTGACTCGGTGCAATCCTTTTAGAGTCCCCACAGGTGGCCTTCTTCTCAGCCCATTATAATCTGGAAAAACTCACCTTATATTTGCTCACAAGGAAGTATTTTACAGCACTGTTAATTCAGTCTTGCAGGCCTGCTTAGAACAGAAATGAGAGAGCGAGAGCTGATTATTAAATCATCAAAACACGACACCTGACAGGTTTTCTCTAAGTGCACTGTGACAAAAATATTGGGTTCAGTTCTGGACATGTCCATGTATAGAAAAACTCTCTCTGCTGAAAAGAGGAAAACAACCCAAACCTAACTGGCTGAATCAACCTCTCACTAAAATAAAACCCGACAAAATCTGCCAGATTAATCACAGGAAAGTTTTTGCTTACTAGTATCACAATATGTTATGGGAATTAGAACTTCTTTTTTTTTCTTTTTTTTTGTCTCCACTCATTCAACTAATTTGCATATTGAGTCATATCTCAAGAAGTTACCAGGACAACAGAAATGCATATTCAAAACATTACCACAAAATTAAATTATTATTTTTTCTTCCGACAGTAATCACTTCTTTTGCTCAATCAGCACAGGATCACTTCCAATTTACTATTTTAAAATCAAATTTATTATCTGATCACCGTTTGGTAATACCCTATATTTTCCTTTTCACAAAAGCCCCCTGTTATCCTGGACTTCTGGAGCTATTCCTCAGCAATGGATAACCACAGCATTTAATAGCAAGTATCTGTTAAATCTACACTATTTAGCATTTATCTAATGAATGAACATTCGTGAGTGTAAGCTGGTCTTCATTGCATGTATGGGTTTGTATTCAGATTAATGCATGCATATTGGCGTGAAGCTGTGATTGTAAACTGTCTCCCCCAGCTCCTGATTCTCTTCAAAAACAATTTCACATGTTTCTATTTGTGTATGTATGTTTTCTATTCATTTATATAATTATTAGTTTATTTATTTCTTCATTTCTTTATTTATTTTATTTACCTTTCTGTTGCAGTGCTTTGGACATTTTCTAAACCTCCAGAAGTCCGCCAGCCTCAATTTTCAACCCAATTTTCATATGCTCTCACTTTAACTCGTCCAGCCTTTAACAAGACCAGGCTTCACCTCTCACCCGTCCTCATCCCCTCTTCTCACAGCTGCTTCCTGCTGCCTGACCTCTGCAGCCATGAGAGGTCCCATCAGCTGTTTTTTCTTTTCTGTTCATTCTCTCTTCCTCTTCTCAGTCTCTTATTTTGCTGGTTAACTCTGTCATGTAATTAATATGTTCTTAGTGCTTATTTTTTAATTATATTGTTTTATGTACTTTAATAATGAAGGTTTGTAAAGCAAGGCCACTTTTGACTCACAAACTAAGTGCTCAGCCAGACTGAAAAACAGGAAGTTAGTGGACAGAGATCTCCGATGTTGTTCGCAGGATCAGCTGGAGCCACTCGCCTAGCTTGGGAGTCACCGCACCTAGTGCTCCGATTACCACTGGGATCACCGTCACCTTCACCCTCCACATCCTCTCGAGCTCTTCTCTGAGCCCTTGGTATTTCTCCAGCTTCTCGTGTTCCTTCTTCCTGATATTGCTGTCATTCGGAACCGCTACATCAATCACCACGGCCGTCTTCTTCTGTTTGTCTACAACCACTATGTCCGGTTCGTTAGCCACCACCATTTTGTCCGTCTGTATCTGGAAGTCCCACAGGATCTTAGCTCGATTAGCTCGGATACCCTTGGGGGCATCTCCCATTTTGACCTTGGGACTTCCAGGTTATACTCGGCACAGATGTTCCTGTACACTATGCCGGCCACTAGGTTATGGCTTTCCATGCATGCCTTGCCTGCTAGCATCTTGCACCCTGCTGTTATGTGCTGGATTGTCTCTGGGGCATCTTTACACAGCCTGCACCTGGGGTCTTGCCTGGTGTGATAGACCCCAGCCTCTATGGATCTTGTACTCAGAGCTTGTTCTTGTGCTGCCATGATTAGTGCCTCTGTGCTGTCTTTCAGTCCAGCTTTGTCCAGCCACTGGTAGGATTTCTGGGTATCAGCCACCTCCGCTATCTGCCGGTGGTACATACCATGCAGGGGCCTGTCCTTCCATGATGGTTCTTTGCCTTCCTCCTCTTTCTTCGGTTTCTGCTGCCTGAGGTATTCACTGAGCACGCTGTGGGGCCATCTTCGTGATGTATTCGTGGATGTTCCTTGTCTCATCCTGGACTGTGGTGCTGACACTCACCAGTCCCCGGCCCCCTTCCTTCCACTTAGTGTACAGCCTCAGGATGCTGGAGTTGGGATGAAACCCTCCATGCATGGTAAGGAGCTTTCTTGTCTTTATGTCAGTGGCTTCTATCTCCTCCTTTGGCCAGCCTATTACCTGCTTTTTAAAATTTCATTATTTATTGCAGAAAATGAAAACATTAAATATTAAAGTAAGGGTAAATTCAGTTTGATGTTATTTTCTTATATTTTATGTGGGTTTTGAAGCATTGCCTTAGCATTTCCCGATTGCATTTTTTTTTTTAAATTGCCATTTTGTTTCAGCTAGTAGCATAAACTCCAAGCATATCAAATCGCATTATGTTTAATGAATTCTGTTCATAACCTGTGAATGGAAAGAATAGATGGGCATAATTTTTAGCCATGAAAAGATTAAGGGTTTCTGGATTGGATCTATCTATAATTACGCCTTAAAGGCTGTGGAGCTCAGTGATTTGTGATGTGCTCAGAATAGATGCAAAAGCATCAAATACCAGCTATTTAAGGGAATTCAGGCATTTGACAAGTATGTCTCCTGGATGCTTAGGTGTGGGATAACTGGAGGCATTACTTCTCTTGGCTAACTTGGGAAAGCTGTGATGTTCCCCTGAAAGAGCTGAAGTTTGTGGCAAGGGAGAAAGAGATCTAGGTGTTTCCACTTAAGCATAATTTATGGTCCCAAATGTGTCTCTGCCTACATGCTTCTATTAGAACAGCAAGCAGAGAGAGGTTTTTATCCACCACAGATGGGTTCCTGTGCACTCCAAAATCCCAAATATGTCTGTTGATAGGATGGGAATAGGGAACCAAAGTTCACCAGCAACAGAAGAACAGTAAAAAAAACCAATTTATAGATCAGAAAGATCAGCATGAAAAGCAAAAACAGTGGCTGAACGCTTCTTGTTTTTTTAAAAACTTAGTTTCACTTCAGTTCTTTGCATGTTAGAACTTTGCTCTTCTACATGGCTGGCTGACAGACCAACAACAGCTTAAGCAACAGTTTATCACAGATCAGTTGTACCACATATTTGTAGATCAGAGCTCTCTGTGGGGCTGCCAGTGGACTATGAACAGCGTACCCCTGCTGAAACCTGCTTTAGACTGCTGCCCCTGTTACTTTGATACAGATAAGTGGCAAAACATAGATAAATGTTATCACAATGTAATTATATTGATTTTATTCATTAAAAAAGATTATGATACATTTGGCTACTTCCTTTTGTTTAACAATAAAACTAGAATAAAAACGCACATATATAATATTGCTCATTAACATTTCCCTACTTGTATTTCTTGTCGGTGCTGGAGCACTGACAGCTGGAGCTGTTCAAACATTAAGAGAAATCTGAAAGTATTGATCCACAATCCTAAATCCATCCATTCATTTCCTCTTATCCTTTTCAGGGTTGCGGGGGGCGCTGGAGCCTATCCCAGCTTTCATAGGGCGAGAGGCGTACACCGTGGACAGGTCACCAGTCTTTTGCAGAGCTAACACACAAGGACAGACAACCATTCGCACTCACATTCACACTTATGGGCAATCTAGATTAATTAACCTATCCCCTCTAAGTCAGGGGTGTCGAACTCCAGGCCTCGAGGGCCGGTGTCCTGCAGGTTTTAGATCTCACCCTGGGTCAACACACCTGAATCAAATGGTTTGTTCATTAGCAGGCATCTGGAGAACTTCAAGACATGTTGAGGAGGTCATTTAGCCATTTGAATCAGCTGTGTTGGATCAAGGACACATCTAAAACCTGCAGGACATGGCCCTCGAGGCCTGGAGTTCGACACCTGTGCTCTAAATGCATGTCTGTGGACGGTGGGAGGAAGGCAAGGCAAGTTTATTTACATAGCACAATTCAACAAGTGCTTTACAGAGACCAGAGCACCCGGAGAGAACCCACGCAAACACAGGGAGAACATGCAAACTCCACACAGAAAGACCCCAGCCTGATGTTGAAATTGAACTCAGAGCGTGAGAGAAAAAAAAAAACCTTTGGGAGCCGGCTCGTATCGTTCACACTTTAAAAAAGATACAGGCCACAATTAATAAAATGCACAATATTATAATTTTAGACACATTATCCTTTTCTCACATTTATGATCCTTATAGACACATTCAGTATGTATAGAGTAGATGGATTTTGCAATAAGAAAAGTCTATATATGTGCGCTTGACTAAAGGGGTTAATGCAAAGACATGCAGTGGTTTGCAAAAGAATTCGGGCCCCTTGAACTTTTCCACATGTTGTCACATTACAGCAACATGAAAAACCAACACAAAGTGCTGTACACGTGAGAAGTGCAACGAAAATCATACATGATTCCAAACAGTTTTTACAAATAAATAACTGCAAAGAGGGGTGTGCGTAATTATTCAGCCCCCTTTGGTCTGAGTGCAGTCAGTTGCCCATAGACATTGCCTGATGAGTGCTAATGACTAAATAGAGTGCACCTATGTGTAATCTAATGTCGGTACAAATACAGCTGCTCTGTGATGGCCTCGGAGGTTGTCTAAGAGAATATCCGACTGTTAAGTGATGACGTGACGAATCCTACTTCCGGGCCTAAAGTAGTCTGCGTTTAATATGGCTTTTGTGTTGTTAACATGGTTAATGTTATGTATTTTCTTCTATTTAATCTCAAAAAGCTCCTAAAACAGTCAGTGATCACCGTTGACCTCCCTCGGCTTTTATTACCGCTAATCATTTATTTAAGCTCAGTTTTTAAAACCTTAGGATGTAGCTACAGCCCAGCCCATGCAGCAGTATATGAATGACTAACCTCGTATTGTGGATGGATTATCTCAGTTGTTCTCCTGGCTGAAGTTTGGTCCTTTTACAGCATCCTGCCATGCGATTACATTTGTTCCTGACCACCGAGAACACTCACGTTAACTTTTGAGTGGAAAAAAAGTTAGCTTGTTTATATTATGCTAACATAGCTAGCGGTCACGTAGCACATCATTATATACCAGCTAGCCCAACTTCAGTAACCCTATAAACGTCACTGCTGTTTAGTTTTCTGTCTTCATTTATGTTGGAAGTGATAACAGAGCTGTACGTTTTAATTTGTTTCCAAAACCCCGCAGTCAGGACATGCTATATTGTATTTAGCTAACTCCCTGCTAACTTCTAACTCCGTTAAATGTCATAAATTCCGTTTTCATGGATGCCTGGAAACTCAATTGTTACACCTGGTAGAGCAGAACGCTGATCATTTTATTAAAGATGAAAGACTTTAGACAGTTTTTCAACTCTCAGTAATGCCATAGTGATTGTTTGATATATGGAGCTGCAGCGGAGTTTAGGTCCAGACACGGCTAGTGACGTCAGACTGAACAACCGGATTGGGAGCAACAACACCATGAAGTCCAAAGAACACACAAGACAGGTCAGAGATAAAGTTCTTGAGAAATTTAAAGCAGGCTTAGGCTACACAAAGTTGGCCTTTATGGAAGAGTGGCAAGAAGAAAGCCATTGTTAAAAGAAAACCATAAGATGTCCCGTTTGCAGTTTGCCACAAGCCATGTGGGGAACACAGCAAACATGTGGAAGAAGGTGCTCTGGTCAGATGAGACCAAAATGGAACTTTATGGCCAAAATGCAAAACACTATGTGTGGCGGAAAACTAACACTGCACATCACTCTGAACACACCATCCCCACTGTCAAATATAGTGGTGGCAGCATCATGCTCTGGGGGTACTTCTCTTCAGCAGGGACAGGGAAGCTGGTCGGAGTTGATGGGAAGATGGATGGAGCCAAATACAGGGCAATCTTGGAAGAAAACCTCTTGGAGTCTGCAAAAGACTTGAGACTGAGGCGGAGGTTCACCTTCCAGCAGGATAACGACCCTAAACATAAACAATGGAATGGTTTAAAACAAAACATATCCATGTGTTAGAATGGCCGAGTCAAAGTCCAGATCTAAATCCAATCGAGAATCTGTGGCAAGATCTGAAAACTGCTGTTCACAAACGCTGTCCATCTAATCTGACTGAGGAATTTGAGTCTCTAGATGTGTAAAGCTGGTAGAGACATACCCTAAAAGACTGGCAGCTGTAATTGCAGCAAAAGGTGGTTCTACAAAGTATTGACTCAGGGGGCTGAATAATTACGCACACCCCACTTTTCAGTTATTTATTTGTAAAAAATGTTTTTGTTGATGATTTTCATTCCACTTCTCACGTGTGCACCACTTTGTATTGGTCTTTCACGTGGAATTCCAATAAAATTGATTCATGTTTGTGGCTGTAATGTTACAAAATGTGGAAAAGTTCAAGGGGCCTGAATACGTTTGCAAGCCACTGTACATTAAAAGTGAACTTTTACAGTAAGGACCAGTTTTAACACAACACCTTTGTAATGATACAGAACATTCTTTAAAAACAAGACATCAAATAAAATAATTAAACTAAATTGTAACCAAAAAGTTTCATAGAAATTTAAAAACAATATTTTATGGAACTAAACATCAAAAAACATAACATAAAGAATGAAATAAAAAACACAAAATGAGATGAATGAAATAAAAATGTACTGATGTGTTGCATCAAATTGTGAAAAAATAAATAACTGAACATTTGATTGTTGCAGCTTGAGTAAATATATCCAGGAAATCAAATTTTAATTTGCAATAATGAAAATATTTTTTATCACATTTCTTTCTTTTTAACTGTCAAAAAGTTCAATGAACCCTTCAGTTTATTGCAGTTATTTTATGGCTCAAACGTTACACAGTTAAAGAGCTGACTCATTCAGTCTATCAAAGTGACATGTTTCTGACACCTCACAGAATGTGGTTTTATTTAATGATAAAGGTACATTAACTTTATGATCAGTCATGTAGACAATATATCTTTGATCTTATGTGTGGACATATGATAGGATAATTTCAATGAAAAGAAATCCACAGAGATAAGAATCAGCAGCTTTGTCAATAGTGCTTTTTTATATTTCTTTTCTACCGACTTCAGTATCTGCTGTTTCCAAACAACAGATACAAAGAATGATTTCAAAGTCTGATTTAAACTGAATCCCAGTACATAAGACAGCATTTAAGAAGAGAACCACAAACTGCTAAAAGGATCGAACTTAATGCAATCAGCACAGGAAAAGCACATTTTTCACAAATCTAATAGTTAACAGTACTTAGATGATACTTATTCTAATTGTTATTAATCTTTTTCATTATTATCATTTATAATATTTTTTCTTGTTATATTGTCATATTTATTTGTACTTTTTGTTGAAAAGGCTGCAGGACACTTTTCCTGCTCTGTGTAGAAACAATAAAGGTAAAATCAGACTCATGGGCAGAGTGAACCAGTAAACACACAAGAACAGGACACACCTGTCTGTTTTACGTAACAGATTTGAATTATTCGGCCACTTCACAGAATGTGGTTTTATTTAATGGAGTTACATTAACGTTATGTGCGATGTAAGAAGGTCAGTCATGTAAAAAACATATCTTTGATCTTATGTGTAGACATATGATAGGATAATTTCAATGAAAAGAAATCCACAGAGATAAGTAGCGGCAGATTTATCATTAGTGCTTTTTTATGTTTCTTTTCTACCCACTTCAGTATCTGCTTTTTTCTAACAAAAGATACAAAGTTTGATTTTAAAGTCTGATTCAAATTGAATCCCAGTACATAACACAGCATTTAGGAAGAGAACCACAAACTGCTAAAAGGATATTAATGCAATCAACACAGAAAAAGCACATTTTTCACCAATCTAACAGTTAACAGTAATTAAATTGTTATTAACCTTTTTCATTATTATTATATATATTGTTCTTGTTATATTGTCATATTTATTTTTACTTTTTGTTGAAGAGGCTGCACGGAAAGGCTTTCCCTGCTCTGTGTAGAAACAATAGAGGTAAAATCAGACTGATGGGAAGAGTGAACCAGTAAACACACAAGAACAGGACACACCTGTCTGCGTTATTTAACAGATTTGAATTATTCTGACCAACTGTAACAAGCATTCCTAGAAAACACACCAACAGCACTATCATTATTGCTGTGATGGTGTAGAAAGCTTTTTGTTTTGAATGATCAATCTTCTCCCTGTTTGCTCCCATTTCTCCTGGACCTGGACGAATCAGAACACAGAGAACAGAGAGGCTACAAAAAGAGGTGATCATTAATGAGGCCACAATCATACAGAAATATGGAACATAGGGAACATCAGGCTGATACAGAGCTGTTACTCCAAGCCAACCAAAGCACATCAACCACACACACCCAATGCAGATGTTTCTGATCCTGACCCCACCCGACTGTTTCAACCCCATATAGGTGATTGGGTGAACAACAGCCAGGTAGTGCTCAATACATGTCACAGTGTTAAAGAATATCTCACCAGGATAAACAAAAGAAGCTGAATACATCCCCATAATAATCAACGCTGAGTTATTAGTGTATGTGCCACATAAGAAAGCAGCAGCCCCCAACACAAATATCAGTTCAATGGCAGTCACATGATAGGTGAAAATGTCAGAGTGACTTGTTGCTGCCAAGAAGGACTGCCGCTGCCATCGTTGGTAAGCCACATAGAGAATGAAGATGGAAAGAAAAAGGATAACAGATGTCTTGGTGATGAAAAAAAAAAGGGTGATCAAAATCCCATTGCTTGAGGTAAAGCACTCAAAGGCAGAAGAAGACGAGTTATCTGACATGCTGCTTAATGTGATGTTTGAGGCTTGTGTGGAGAAAAAAGAGAGGAAAAAAAAGTTATTCAGAATAAAATTAATTAAAATCCACCTTCATTTTTAATTTGTAACACCAATTAGAGTTTACAGTAAACTGATGATGCTATGATATTTGATACACAAATATCAAATATATAAGATTGTGGAAGAGAAGGTATTTTATAGGTTGATTGCTATTCTCAGATAAAAATAATGAAAAAAAGTTACATTTTTAAGCACATTAAATCTTTAAATAAATAAATAAATGCATACATAAATTCTTCCATTCAGCTATTGGACAAAAAATATTTTTTTCTTTGGCGGGGTTTTGCATTGTGGTGAATGTACTGAAAACACAATGAATTTGCTTGGATTTTTTTTCCATAAATTTAAAATATCATTAAATTTGAAACAATTCAGTAACACCAAAAACTTTTTAAACTGCAAAGATGATTCATTAAGATATTAATCTTTACCATCTTTGTATGGTGACCTGCGTGAGGTATGACTGATGCTAACTGAACATCTTTTAATGATCTCTCTCCACCAATAATAATAATAATAATAATAATAATAATAATAATCCCATCTTACTGTTTGTTTTTCTCCTTTTACCCTTGTTTTAATCCAAAGACACACGCTACTCTTCGCTGATATCCAGCTAACAGTATGATGTGCAAGTCCATTATTCAATGTGGTATAAAGATGGGCATCAGTCAAACAAATGACGCACTTTGCATGATACCACACTAAACAAGGTGATGATCACTTTTGGCTGCTGGACTGGCAGGTTGAACGTCCTTTCCTTTGGCAAAATGGGTCAAAAGAAGGACTTGACAGGCTCAGAAAAGTCAAAAATAGTGAGATATCTTGCAGAGGGATGCAGCAGTCTCAAAATTGCAAAGCTTCTGAAGCGTGATCATCGAACAATCAAGCGTTTCATTCAAAAGAGTCAACAGGGCCGCAAGAAGCGTGTGGAAAAACCAAGGCGCAAAATAACTGCCCATGAACTGAGAAAAGTCAAGCGTGCAGCTGCCAAGATGCCACTTGCCACCAGTTTGGCCATATTTCAGAGCTGCAACATCACTGGAGTGCCCAAAAGCACAAGGTGTGCAATACTCAGAGACATGGCCAAGGTAAGAAAGGCTGAAAGACGACCACCACTGAACAAGACACACAAGCTGAAACGTCAAGACTGGGCCAAGAAATATCTCAAGACTGGTTTTTCTAAGGTTTTATGGACTGATGAAATGAGAGTGAGTCTTGATGGGCCAGATGGATGGGCCCGTGGCTGGATTGGTAAAGGGTAGAGAGCTCCAGTCCGACTCAGACGCCAGCAAGGTGGAGGTGGAGTACTGGTTTGGGCTGGTATCATCAAAGATGAGCTTGTGGGGCCTTTTCGGGTTGAGGATGGAGTCAAGCTCAACTCCCAGTCCTACTGCCAGTTTCTGGAAGACACCTTCTTCAAGCAGTGGTACAGGAAGAAGTCTGCATCCTTCAAGAAAAACATGATTTCCATGCAGGACAATGCTCCATCACACGCGTCCAAGTACTCCACAGCGTGGCTGGCAAGAAAGGGTATAAAAGAAGAAAAACTAATGACATGGCCACCTTGTTCACCTGATCTGAACCCCATTGAGAACCTGTGGTCCATCATCAAATGTGAGATTTACAAGGAGGGAAAACAGTACACCTCTCTGAACAGTGTCTGGGAGGCTGTGGTTGCTGCTGCACGCAATGTTGATGGTGAACAGATCAAAACACTGACAGAATCCATGGATGGCAGGCTTTTGAGTGTCCTTGCAAAGAAAGGTGGCTATATTGGTCGCTGATTTGTTTTTGTTTTGTTTTTGAATGTCAGAAATGTATATTTGTGAATGTGGAGATGTTATATTGGTGTCACTGGTAAAAATAAATAATTGAAATGGGTATATATTTGTTTTTAGTTAAGTTGCCTAATAATTATGCACAGTAATAGTCACATGCACACACAGATATCCCCCTAAAATAGCTAAAACTAAAAACTACTTCCAAAAACATTCAGCTTTGATATTAATGAGTTTTTTGGGTTCATTGAGAACATGGTTGTTGTTCAATAATAAAATTATTCCTCAAAAATACAACTTGCCTAATAATTCTGCACTCCCTGTATTATGAGACTAAGTTATCTTCTTTCAAAACCCACAGACCACTTTAATCACACTCTAGAGCTTGTTCTGACTAATGGCCTACAAAGGGAACATTTAACAGTATTTGACCCCAAGGCCATCAGCCATGGCAGACCAAAGCTCAGAAACAAACTGGGGGCCCTGTCCGAGTTAACTTCAGCCGGGGGACCGAAACACGAAACCCATGTCGACGAAAATGGTCACCACTGCCACTGTCGGGGCACCACCTCCAGCCACCGTAATCCACTCTAATCCACCACAGTGAAAAGGTACATGAAACCTTGCGACTGCAGCAGGGGGCCAACCAGATCCACGTGCACATTATCAAAACCCCTCCTGGGGATACGGAAGGGTTCGAGGGGCGCCTGTGTGTGTCTATGGATCTATGGTTGGACTTACCAGCCACGTGCTGAATGTCTGTTGTAACTTGGAGCACCAAGTGCATCAAGTCAATTCTAGAAAAATTTGAGGTCCTGGCAAGATGGGTGGATGTGGGGAATAGGGTAACGGTCATTCTCCGATACATTATATGAACAGTGAAAATCTCCACCATCCAATTTGAGCACCATGTGCAGCGGAGAAACCCAGGCACTCCTCCTGAGCTACAGAGAGTTTTGCGGGGTCGAGGAGGCGCACCTGCACAAACACCGGGGGCCCAACCGTAGGGATATAATGTTCAAATTCGTGCTTTGTTGCCCTGTTAGAGAACTGACAGTCAGTGATGGGAACTCCAAAAGCAAACGCTTAAAAAGCATCCCTGGAAGACACTAAATTAGGCCATACCAGGGGATCGGTGACCAACATAGCAAACAACATGCCTGTTAGCAACATTGACTAGGAGTCCATAGGCACAAAGAAAATCAGCGCCTAATATAGGCAAAGAGCAGCTGCAACAACAAAGTTTCACTGGAAATCCCGGCCATGGAAATAAACGGTCACGCTGCTAGCCTGTCGGAAGTGGCCAGGGGTCTCAGGGTCTTCTGGGAAAACGTCTTCTGGATCGCGAGACCTCTATGAAATGGTAACTGGCCTGTATTTGTATAGCGCTTTACTAGTCCCTAAGGACCCCAAAGCGCTTTACACATCCAGTCATCCACCCATTCACACACACATTCACACACTGGTGATGGCAAGCTACATTGTAGCCACAGCCACCCTGGGGCGCACTGACAGAGGCGAGGCTGCCGGACACTGGCGCCACCGGGCCGTCTGACCACCACCAGTAGGCAACGGGTGAAGTGTCTTGCCCAAGGACACAACGACAGAGACTGTCCAAGCCAGGGCTTGAAGCGGTAACCTTCCAATTACAAGGCGAACTCCCAGCTCTTGAGCCACGATCGCCATGAAGAGCAGCCTTTCCCTATTGCCAGGGGTTGTAGCGGCTATGGCCTGTGAAAGCGATGACGTGAAAGGTGAACTGAGCCTCCACGCACGAACCAGGATGGTCTGGACCTGAATGTGACCAACCAATCAAGTGCCATGTGTTGCCATATTTTTTTTTTGCAAATAATGTTTTAAATATGTCATAAATATCTAGTCTTGAAACGATTCAGCATTAGAAAATGCTGTACAAACTGCAAAGATGACTCGTTAAGATATATAACAAAGCAATCAATATCTCTAAATATTTCAATACTAAATAGTCTATAATTTGCATGACCTATATGAGTCAAAATATAATTGTGTTAATTAAAGGAGTGAGTCACATTTGAAACATTTTATTGCCATCAACACAGGTACCCCAAATATTATTATGTGATACATAGCTAAATAATCTCCACCTTACTATTCATGTCTCGTTTTACTTTACTTTTTCTTTAGATCCACATTCACACATTGCTCTTCATTGGTATCCAGCCAGCAAAGTGTAAGTCTATTTGCAAGTGTATTACTGTGGTTAAATGATGGGCATCAGTCAAACTAATGATGGACTTTGCATGATCCCACAAGCTAAATTGGGCAGCTGGACTGGCAGGTTGTTTTTGATTGTGTGTTTTGTGTTTCAGGTGCCCAGCAGGTGTGGCCACTGACTGGACCCAGTCTTCCAAGCAAAGGGAACTAGTGGTGTGCAATACTGCAAAATATTGATCTGGTACTCACCTGCACCGCATCTACAATCACACCTCGCTGGCTTAAAACCTTTGCTCTGCTTGTGTTGTTGTTGGTGGTGTTGATGTGTACGGCTGGAAGCAGGAGAGCTGCAGCCATTGAATGTATTTTTACAGAAACCATGTGATTATTGTAAGGGTTGACAGTGTGCTCTTATCATCTTGTCGCACGACACGCTGTGCTTACACTGGGGTGTTTCTCGACCCCCTCCGCCCATGTCTCTCTTCCCTCTCCTGTCCCCTTGGGGAGGGGGGATTTCGTGACTCCCGCCTATTCCCTCCTCCCTCTCCCATCCCCTCAAGGGGGATTTCGCAACCCCAACCACCTTCCTCCTTCCGCGGGGGACATCAGGGTTAAATAACTTCATAACGCTAAGGCCAGAGCTAGTATTACGTTGCTGAAGCGAGAATTGTTGAATGGTTGAAGCCGGGTGCAATGCTACACAGGATCAGCAAATTCTGCTTTCACGAGCATTTTCAGGATAGTGATGATGCCCAGATCGTAGATTATGTAACATAACATAGCAACATAACATAGCACAAACGTGGCAAAGACATGAACACAATGCACAAAGGCATCTGCAAAGGAGAATGACAGCTGTGCAACTGGGTGACCGTGGCTTATCTGTAACCAGAAGGTTGCCGGTTCGATCCCCCTGCTCTCTCTGTCCTGGTCGTTGTGCCCTTGGGCAAGACACTTTACCCTACACTTTATCGCCTACTTGTGTTGGCCAGAGGGGCCGATGGCGCGATATGGCAGCCTCGCTTCTGTCAGTCTGCCCCAGGGCAGCTGTGGCTACAACTGTAGCTTGCCTCCACCAGTGTGTGAATGTGAGAGTGAATGAATAGTGGAATTGTAAAGCAATCCATTACTATTATAAGATTTAAAGTGGATGGCATGAATGTTGATTGGCCTGGAGAAGGCCAGGAGAAGGTGATTGGATTAAACCAGTGATGACACACAGCTTGATAGCATTGGAAAATGGGAGTGATGAAGCCCTGATTTAGCAGGCAGCACCTGGGAGCAGACAGATTTGAGACCATAGTTCTTTCTTATTGAACTTACGCATAAGCTTCATTACGCAAGTATGAGGCAGCTGATCAGCTGAGACTGATGAAGTCAATTGGATGAGTGGCAAAATGTTTCAACCACTGAAAACGCTACATTCAGATGAACAGTGGGCCTTATGTTTGAATATGTACTTCAGTACGACGTTGGTAAGCTAGTACAGCAACTTTGAAAGCCGCTTGATGGATTGTCAGAGCATTACGGCTACTGTAGTTAGGTGCCTTGCGGAGTAATCTGGATCCAAAATACCGTCCATTTCAGGTCCCAAAGTCAAATGAACACTGCAGCATCACTGAGAGGTGAAAACTGTCTAAATTATTTCATCTTTAATAAAATGATTGTTGTTACTGCTTTACCAGGTGTAACAATTAAGTTTAACATCCAGGCATCCATGAAAACAGGATTTATGAAACTTAACAGAGTTAGAAGTTAGCAGGAAGTTAGCTTGCTAGTTTCCACCTAAACATGATATAGCATGTTCTGACTGAGAGATTTCAGAAAAAATTAAAATGTACAGCTCTGCTAACAAAATTTTTCTAACAAAAAATGAAGAGGGTTCCCAATGGTTAGGGACAAATGCATTCACATGGCAGGATGCTGTAAATGGACCAAACTTCAGTCAGGAGAACAACTGAGATAATCCATCCACAATATGAGGTTAGTCATTAATATACTGCAACAACATGTGAATTCCCATGTTGAATGTTGAATTCTCTTGCAGCTTAGAATTCAACATTAATGAATCAATGGTAGGGAAGTGGAGGAAGCACGAAGAATGAGTTGAGTAAAGTTTGACTTATCTGACTTTTTCGTTGTTTCGCTTAATGCGCCTTATAGTCCGGTGCGCCTTATGTATGAAAACAGACCCGTTCATCGACAGTGTGCATTATAATCTGCTGCGCCTTATGGTCAGAATATGGTATATAATATAAATAAAGCCAAACACAGAAGTTGGGATAGTGACTTAAAGGAAGGGATCGAACACTTTTTACAAGAACTGTTTCTTTGTTCCATCCAGTGAATGGAATAAACGTTTTTGGGCATCCCAGAACATCAGTGTGACTTATTTTTACCTAAAAACCAGTATGTCAAATCAGACACATGTAGTGGTACTGTGAGCAATAAATGTAACAATGATATAATTTAATACAAATGCAAACTGAAAGTCAATTTAATTTATTATGTTTTAATTTTCAGAAGGTTTAAAGAACACGTTATAGCAATTATTTCACTGTCGAGGCATCACAGAGTTAAAGTGCTGACTCATTCAATCTTGCAAGGTCAAGTGTTACTGAGACAAAATGACATTTTTATGTTGAAAAAAGTTTTACTACAATATTTATACAATGTAAAAAGATCAATAGTGTAAAGAATATATTTCTGATCTAATGTGTAGACAAATGATGGGATACTTTAAATGAAAAGAAATCCACAGAGATAAGTAGCACCAGATTTGTTTTTAGTGCTTTTTTATGTTTCTTTTCTACCGACTTCAGTACCTGCTGTTTCCAAATGTTTTTGACTATCTGCTTTTATTTCATTTCGTTTTCTATAGTGTCCCTACTTTAACTGAAATAGTTTGGTACAAATACTTGTGAACAATATAACACATGTACAAACATTATTAATCTTCTTATCATTAATCTTTTTATTATTATTATTATTGTTTATTTGCTTTATTTTTACTTTTTGGTAAAACAGCCGCAGGACAGTTTTCCTGCTCTGTGGAGAAATAATAGAGGTAAAATCAGACTGATGGGCAAAGTGAACCAACTTCCAGCCAAGAACAGGACACATCTGTCTGTGTTACGTAACAGATTTGAATTATTCTGACCAAATGCAACAAGCATTCCCAGAGAAGACACCAACAGCACCATCATTATTGCTGTGATGGTGTAGAAAGCTTTCTGTTTTGAATGATCAATCTTCTCCCTGTTTGCTCCCATTTCTCCTGGACCTGGACGAATCAGAACACAGAGAACAGAGAGGCTACAAAAAGAGATGATAATTAATGAGGCCACAATCATACATAAATATGGAACATAAGGAAGATCAGGGTAATATAGAGCTGTTACTCCAAGCCAACCAAAGCACATCAACCACACACACCCAATGCAGATGTTTCTGATCTTGACCCCACCCGACTGTCTCAATCCCATATAGGTGATGGGATGAACAACAGCCAGGTAGCGCTCCACACATGTCACAGTGTTAAAGAATATCTCTGCAGGGTAGGCAAAAGAAAGTGAATACATCCCCATTAGAAGCAACACTGAGTTATTAGTGTCTTTCCCAAGTAAGTAAGTACTGACCACCAATACATATATCAGTTCAAAGACAGTCACATGATAGGTGAAAATGTCAGAGTGACTTGTTGCTGCCAAGAAGGACTGCCGCTGCCATCGTTGGTAAGCCACGTAGAGGATGAAGGTGGAGAGAAAAAGGATGACCAACATCTTAGTGATGTAAAAAGAAATGGTGATTGAAATTCCAATGCTTGAGGTAAAGCAGTCAAAGGCAGAGGAAGACGAGTTATCTGACATGCTTCTTAATGTGGTACTTGGGTCTTGTGTGGAAAAATAAGATGGGGAAAAAAGTTAGTTAGTTAACAACATTTAATTAAAATCCACCTTCATGTTTACTTTTGCAGCACCAATTAGAGTTTACAGTATACTGATGGTGCTATGAAATTTGATAAATAAATAGATATGATGCATGAAGAATAGTAATTTTACAATTTGATTGCTGTTATCAGATAATGACTAATTTAATGTCTTACTTGATTATGTTTTGACAAGTCTTAAAATAAATAAAATAATAAACAAATAAAATTCTTTCCTGCGGGTTTTAAAATGATCTTTTTCTTTGGTGGGCTAAAGTGTTGTAGTGAAATTACTGAAAAATAATACTAAATGAACTAGCAAATACATTTTTAAATGCATTAAAAATATCATTAAATTTAAAACAATTCAACAATACCAAAAGTTTTGTGAACTGCAGATATTTATAAGATCTTTACCAGAGTAAGCAATATCTCAGATAAATACATCATACAATGAAAATAATAGTAGTAATAACAATGACAATAATAAAAATTATAATGATAGTCTCCACTGTACCATTTATGTCTCTCGTTTTAATTCACTTTTTTCTTTTGATCCAAATTCACACGCTGCTCTTCACTGGTGTTCAGCCCACAGTGTGTAAGTCTATGTGTAAGTGTATTACTGAATGTTGTGACATGATGGGCGTCAATCAAACAAATGATGGACTTTGCATGATCCCACACTGAACAATGTGATTAACTCTACTTGCTGCTAGCCTGGCAGATTATTTATGATTGTTTAATTTGTGTTCCAAGTACCCAGCAGGTGTGCTAGGATAATGAGCGACTGGAAACACCTGGGCCCAGTTTTTCCACCATAGGGCCAATTGATCATAAACTCAGCTCCAACTATTTAATGACTCAGTATTTTCTCTTTTTCACACCAGACTCAGGAAAACCTAGAGATGTTTGTGTGGGAAAATCCCAGCAAATCAGCAGTTTCTGAAAAAACTCAGACCTCCCTGTTTGGCACCAACAACCAGGGCATGTTCAAAGTCCCTTAAATCAGTGTTCATCTCCATCCTGATGCTCAGGAGTTTCACCAGGTTATCTTGGCCATGTCTACATGCATAAATGCACAACCACATTATTGGCTGATTAGCGGCCGGCAACAAATATACATTTAAAATGTTTGCAGAAACAGGAACCTGGACCTGATTGAGATCACACCATCCCCCGTAAAGCTAAATCTAATGGAGTTACTATATAAATGTTTCCTCTAGTTGAGGTTTACAGTTTACTGATGATGACATTTGATATATGAAACGGCTTACAAATGAAACATTTAACAGTATTTCCTGAAAACCTTCCTTTGTGAGATCAGTGTTAAATAGATCTCATCACAGTAGATGTCTTTCTGAAAGTTAAGTTAAGAAAGTTAAGGATATATTTCATCCACTCTTATCTTTCTTAATGCCTCGTGCCAACACATTGCAGCGCAACTACCTGAACCCAACTCATACAAAGGTTAATTATCTTGTTATTATCTTTACTTCTTCACTGTGTACAACTTTTGATACTGTTGAAAGCCTCAAATCAGAACAACTTGACTCCCTGGCATAACTCTCAAACGTGAACCTTAAAGCATATAATTAAAATGGACAATTATACCCTGGACCCCAGTGGGTTAAAGATAAAAAAAAAAAAATCTAAACAGAACTCTCTTCATCACCAGGAAAAAAATCCAATGTTCAGGGAGCAAGCCAAAGGAATAAGATACCAAGGTACTTAACGGATTGCATTTATATAGCGCTTTTTGGGACCCTTCAATACCACTATTCATTCACTGGTGAAGGCAGCTACAGTTGTAGCCTGGGGGCAGACTGACAGAGGCGAGGCTGCCATATCGCACCATCGGCCCCTCTGGCCATCACCAGTAGGCAGTAGGTGAAGTGTCTTTCCCAACGACACAACGACCGAGACTGTCTGAGCCGGGGCTTGAACCGGCAACCTTCCGATTACAAGACGAACACCCAACTCTTGAGCCACGATAGCCAAGGTACTTAACCCAGCCCACTGCCTCTCACCAAGAGCCTGGGACAGAGTATATCCTCTCCCCGTTAGACTGGTTTGAGAGCTCGTGTTGTTGAGGTAACTGGTAACTGTCACCCTAACTTAGTCACTCAGACTCGTTCACCACCATAGAGGTGATATTCCATGGTAGGCCAATGTCCATTCTGCACCTGGCTCAGCCCGGGTGGGGGAAATTACTTTCAGCCACCTTTTTTCCAAACAAAAATAAGTCACTGAAAAAAATGTACCAGAGCTCTATTCCACAACATCACTAGAGAAACTAAAGGCAAACACTGATTGAAGAAGCTGCACAACTAAAATTACTAAAGGGGACTAAAGTGTGGACTGACTTGACACTGAGACAAAGACTGGACCAAGGTTAGGATGAGTAAATGTTTAGATTATGTCACATTATATTGTTGGGAAAATGCCAAATGCTAAAGGGAAGAAAATTTTTGACATTATTCATGTCAGGAGTTCAAAAGGCTTTTGGCTGTGCAGGGCTCTCTCTTCTGGAAGATGATTGAATAAAGAATTATAAATGTTTTGACCACTCCTGAGTCGGGTTTTCTCTGTTCTATCATGGGGATCAAAGTACTGGGTTTAAAACCCTACTTCAGATTCTCTAACTGCTCTCTCTGTTTTTTGAATATGCAAACAAACAAAGGACTTAGTTTGATCCTCCAAAAGTTTTTCAATAAGTATTCTTTTAAACAACAGTGAGAGTAACGGGTCAGCTACTGCTAGACGTTACCAATAGTGTCAGGAGTAGTGTCGTGGACGAGAGAAGGAGGACCCAATCGCTGGACTCACAGGCAGGTAGGTGAAGGTGGATGTTTATTGCCGAAGGAGTGAGCATACAGTACAGAGGGAGGAAATGGCTGGCTGGCTGGCTGGCTGGCTGGCTGAATGAATGAATGAATGAATGAATGAATGAACAAAGGACTGGCTGGCTAACTGAACATACAGACGACACTAACATCAGACGTACATCAAATACACGACAAGGATCGGATGGAACTGAGGACTTAAATACACGCTGGGTGATGAATGATTAGAAACCGGTGAGTACGCAGCTGAACTTAGTCTGACTAATGATACATGGAAATACCTGGAACACAATAAGCAGGCGGTATGCTGGCACAGAAAACACAGATGTGAAGATAAACTGAACATGACAAAACAGAAAACACTGGGTCAACGACCCAGGAACCCTGACAAATAGTGTTACAATGTATCCTATTTTACATTAAGTTGTACATGTCTTACATGTTTTGGAAACGAAAACTGGTATATTTGGATGAAAAAGTGTCAAACTTAAATGCAGTTTGCATGACAATGACAGTATAATTCACACCTTTAACAGGATGGATGCCACATTTAAATAAAACACGCAATATTATAATTTTGGACAGACTATTAATTTCTCACATTTATAACACATATATACATATTCAGTATGTATACAGTATGTGGATTGAAGGTCCACATATGTGTATACACATATTAACATAAGAGGTCAATGGAAAATAATTATATTAAACCACAATTTTGTGTAAAAACAAGAGATTCAAAATAATTCACAAAAAATACAACCGAAAGGTTTAACAGAATATTTTTCACAGCACGTGTTTATAACCAAACAAACATAGAATAAAGACTGAAATGAAAACAAAAAAGAGATGAATTAAATAATGATACATTCATCTGTTGAGTCAAGCTATGAGATTATTGATAACCGAACTTTTATGATATTAACTGATTGTTGCATCTTTTGTAAGTAAGGTAAATCCATTAAATCCAGTTCTTATTTAGAATAAATATAGTTTTATCTTGAAATCTGAAAGCTAAAAATTCATATGTTTATCATTCTTTATTGATCACTTAACTTTGCAATGCTTCCACATCATCAGCCTGATTTTTTTTCCTGAAAACCTTGTCTGTGAAAGTTCTCAGTCATCCAGGTCATCGTAGTCAAAGTTACTTGTTACTTGAAGACGTTTCACCTCTCATCCGAGAAGCTTCTTCAGTTCTAAGGTCAAATGGTGGAGAGTCCCAGATATAAACCTAGTGGGAGTTTCCCCCCACAGAGGGACAAAAGGACCCCCTGATGATCCTCTAATCGCCTGAGCCAAGGTGTGAAACTGGGTGTGGGTCCCAATCAGCCAGAATTTCGGGTGAGTTCATTGTGAAACCTGGCCCCACCTTATCATGCGAATTCCTGAGATCAGATGGCCCAGGATGTGAGTGGGCGTTAAGGCGTCTGGGAAGGGATCTCAAAACTGGATTATAGATGGCAGAGAGTTGGTGTCATAAACCACCGCCTCTGTTCAAAGATGGTCGCTCACAGTGGACATAGATGGCTTCTCTCACTCCTCTTTCAAACCATCTGTCCTCTCTGTCCAAAATGTGAACATTGGCATCCTCGAAAGAGTGTCCTTTATCCTTAAGATGCAGATGGACTGCTGTGCAGGACCTGGAACCAAAAGGTGACCTGGTGGTTTTTGTCCATAAAACTACTCATCTAAGATTACCACAAAGTAAATATTTTAGGCACTACTGCCCCGATCAAATCAGTCAGCTGGGATTTTTTTTCTTCTAAACATGAACTACAGTTACAGAAACAGACATGGACTACTGGTGCCCCACACAACAACTCAATGTCCACTATGTGAAGCAGCCAAACACATGCCTTCTCCTCTCGGTAACTGAGATAAACTGGTGGCATATTGGTTTTACATATTTACTGTCCAGTCTCTCCTGGTGGACATGGCATACAGCAGCATTGTTTAATCTCGTTTGAGTCATTGTTACTATGTGCATATTAGTATTGTACAGCACTTTAAAAACACACCTGGTAGACCAAAGTGCTATATAAATAAATAAATGATGATGATGATTGTTGACCTTAGCCATGTTTTTAGTCTTGTGAGAGCACTGAAGCTTCTTTCAGCCTCAGCCGAGGATACTGGGATGACTGAAAGCAGCCCGACAATTGTCACGAAAATAAATACTAGTTAATCTATAGCAGGGGCGGATCTAGAGAAATTTTTTAAGGTGGCAAAGAAATCAAATGGGGTGGCAAAATCAAAGCCTTTTTTCCCCAAACACATGCAGGTGGTTACATATGGTTAAAATTATTTTTTGGAAAACAATCACATTGTTACATGCTTAAATTACACAATGTCAGAAATCTACACTGTCATGAACAAAAATTTAAACCTAATTTTTAATGATTTGTTGGATTAACCCACTGAGATCTGCAATACAACCGGCCATTTTTGACTCCTTTTGAGTTTACGTTTGTATTTCACCCTCAAATTGTTTCATTTTATTTTTTTCCCCTTGCCTTGTTTGGTGTCATTCTTTTCAGCTCAACTGGATTTAGTGGTTTTTCCTCACTGACATACTGCATTAGTATTACTGAAATCACATGGATCTTAAAATCCTAGTAGTATTTTTTACAATAAAGAACAAAAACAAAAAAACAAAACAAAAAAAACCCGACATGTTGAGTAAATGTTTATAACTTGAAATGCAAATATAGGTTTAATATAAATATGACATTCTTGAGTCACCAACATTAGACATAAGTTTAACAGCCTCTGTAAACTAATAGCCTGGCTTGAGGCTGCTGTTTTCTCTGACAGTTCAATCAAAATTAGAAATGCTACTCTGGGAGACTGAGAACTTAATCCGGTTGTTCAGTCTGACGTCACTAGCCGTGTCTGGATCTAAACTCCGCTGCAGGTCTATATATCAAACGATCACTATGGCATTACTGAGAGTTGAAAAACTGTCTAAAGACTTGCGAGCGATCTGCTTGGTTCTTGCCATTCTTCGTCTCTTTTCTTTTAACTGTGCTAACAGCAGAAAATGTAGCAAACAGACAAGACTCGCTGCTCTTAAAGTGTGTGACTGGCTGTGACGCGGTGCCGCTCCGGCTCGTGATTGGTGAGGGGCTCCACGTGGTGCTCAGCACCGTTCAGAGGAGCACCACCCCGCCTCAGTGTATGCCTCTCATTGGAGAAAAGTGCATTGAATTTGCGCGCTGCCGCAAGCCTCTTTGCGATTGGTGCATGACGAAGCTGCTCTCTGCGGAAATATAAGCGAGGCTTTTAGCCGGTCGGGCCACATTTTCTCTTAGTCTTGATACTACGAAGAGAAGAACCTGTCAAAATGAGTGGTCGCGGAAACACCGGAGGTTTTTTCCGGTCACAAGTAAACAAGATGGCGTCAGGCAGCGGGTCAAGTAAAAACGACTTCCGTCGGAAATGGGACAAAGACGAGTACGAGAACCTCGCCCAGGAACGTCTGGTGTAGGAGAGGGAGCGCGAGCGGCGAGATGGAAAAACGGCGCCGCCGGTCAAGCGGGACCTCCTGCGTCACCGGGACTACAAGGTGGACCTGGAGTCCAAGCTGGGCGAAGACCATCGTCATCACCAAGACCACACCGCAGGCCGAGATGGGCGGGTATTACTGTAATGTGTGCGACTGTGTGGTCAAAGACTCCATCAACTTCCTGGATCACATCAACGGCAAAAAACATCAGAGGAACCTGGGCTTGTCGATGCGGGTGGAGCGCTCGTCTCTTGATCAGGTGAAGAAGAGATTCGAGGTGAACAAGAAGAAGTTGGAGAAGCAGAAGGAGTACGACTTCGAGGAGCGCATGAAGGAGCTGCGGGAGGAGGAGGAGAAGGCGAAGGCGTACAAGAAGGAGAAGCAGAAGGAGCGGAAGCGACGGGCGGAGGAGGACGTGGACTTTGAGGAGGACGAAGAGATAGAATAGAATAGAATTAGAATAGAATTCAACTTTATTGTCATTGCACATGCACAGGTACAGGGCAACGAAATGCAGTTTGCATCCATCCAGAAGTGCTTTAGTGATATAGATATATTACAATATATATTAGCAATAATATAGATATGTGAGTATATTACAGAAATGGGTCTATTATGGTATGTTATAATGTACACGGTATGAAGTATGTTGTGAATATTCTATAACTATAAGTATGTACAGGCTGTAGTGAGTACAAGCTATGTACAGGCTATGAACAGGATATAAATATGAAAAACTATACAGAATATGAAATAAATAACTTTACAGATATACAGCTATACAGAAATGGGAACTATGTAAGTTGTAAACAGTTGTAGGATTAAAGATTATCGAATGTACAGAATGATTATTTACACAGAGCTATACAGTAGTGCAGTTAAGATAAGTGAGGGTGTAGATAGTTTCTACAGAGGCTATATAAAGTGCTAGTGGTTGTGAGTGGTGGATCAGTCCATATTATTATTGTGTGTTTGAGGGTACAGTTGTACATTGTGGGTGTGTGTATGTTCAGTCCATGAGTTTAACGTGGGTCAGATGTCAGGAGGCAGAGTTCAGGAGTCTGACAGCTGTGGGGAAGAAGCTGTTCCGGTACCTGGTGGTCTTAGTCCGGAGGCTCCTGTGGCGCCTCCCAGAGGGCAGGAGGGTGAAGAGTCCATGTGATGGGTGACTGGGGTCTTTGATGATTTTCCCAGCCCTTTTCAGACACCGCTTCCTGTAGATGTCTTTTATGGCAGGAAGTGGTGCTCCGGCGATGCGCTGGGCAGTTTTCACGACCCTCTGCAACGCCTTCCGGTCCGAGGCAGAGCAGTTCCCATACCAGACTGTTATACAGTTGGTCAGGATGCTCTCAATGGTGCAACGATAGAAGTTCACCATGATGTCTGAGGACAGGTGGTTCTTCCTCAGAGTCCTCAAGAAGAAGAGGTGCTGGTGAGCCTTCTTGACCAGCTTGGAGCAGTTGGTCGTCCAGGTGAGATCCTCGGAGATGTGGACTCCCAGGAACTTGAAGCTGCTCACACGCTCCACAGCCGTCCCCTTAATGTGGATGGGTGGATGTGGGTCAGCATTCCTCCTGTAGTCCACGATGAGCTCCTTGGTCTTCTCGGTGTTAAGCAGCAGGTTGTTTGTGTCGCACCACTCAGCCAGACGATCCACCTCCTCCCTGTAGGCGGCCTCATCGTTGTCACTGATGAGGCCAATCACCGTGGTGTCATCTGCAAACTTAATGATGGTGTTGGAACCATCAGCAGGTCTGCAGTCGTGGGTGAAGAGGGAGTAGAGGAAAGGGCTCATCACACAGCCTTGTGGTACACCGGTGTTCATCGTGATTGTAGATGAGCAGCGGTTATCCAGCCGGACATGTTGGGGGCGGTTGGTCAGGAAGTCCAGTAACCATTTGCAGATGAGGGAACTGATGCCCAGGTCTGTCAGTTTCCTGATGAGTTGTGAGGGGTGGATTGTATTGAATGCTGAACTGAAGTCTATAAACAGCATTCTGGCGTAGGTGTTGTTGTTGTCCAGGTGTGAGAGGACAGAGTGCAGTTCGATGGAGACTGCATCCTCTGTGCTCCTGTTCTGGCGGTATGCGAATTGGTGGGGGTCCAGGGTGGGGGGGAGACAGGATTTGAAGTGTGCTAGGACCAGCTGCTCTAAGCACTTAGTGATGATGGGGGTGAGTGCTACTGGGCGGTAATCATTGAGGCAAGATGGGTTGGAGTTTTTGGGTATCGGGACGATGGAGGTGGATTTGAAGCAGGCCGGTACCACAGCGTGGGCCAAGGACAGATTGAATATGTCTGTGAGCACTCCTGCAAGCTCCCCAGAACACGCTCTGAGAACACGCCCGGGGATGCCATCAGGGCCTGCAGCCTTGTGGACATTGATCCTGCTCAGCACCGCTCCTACATCGGTGGGGGAGAGAGTCAGAGGTTGGTGGTCTGGCGTCATGTCTGCTTTGGTTGTGGTTGTGGGGTTCCCTCGCTCAAAACGAGCATAAAAGTTGTTGAGCTCGTTGAGGAAGGAGACATCAGAGGATGCGGGGGAGGGTTTTGTGGTCCTTTAGTCTGTAATGGTCTGGAGTCCTTGCCACATGCGTCGGGAGTTGGAGTTGGAGAAGTGTTCTTCTACCTTCTTTTTGTAATGGTGTTTGGCTTTTTTGATGCCCTTCTTTAGATTAGCCCTGGCTGTGCTGTAGGCGTGTGCATCTCCTGACCTAAAGGCAGTGTTGCGGGCCTTCAGGAGGAGACGAACATCCCGGTTCATCCAAGGCTTCTGGTTGGGGTACATGGTGATCCGTTTCTGGGTGATGACACTGTCTGTGGTTTCGGAGATGTAATCCAGTACAGATGAGGCGTACTGGTCCAGGTCTGTGTGGGTGAACATATTGCAGTCCTTGCTTTTAAATCTGTCCTGGAGCACTGCGTCTGTCCCCTCTGGCAACACTTGTCCTCACAGCAGGTTTCACACGTTGGATGAGTGGTGAATACCTAGGTGTGAGGAACAGGGAGAGATGGTCCGATTGTCCAATGTGGGGGAGGGGTGTGGCTTTGTAGGCTCCAGCCAGGTTGGAATACACATGGTCTAAAGTCTTGTCTCCTCTGGTGTGGCAGGAGACATGTTGGTGGAATCTGGGGAGGACTGTCTTTAAGTTGGTGTGGTTGAAGTTGCAACAATAAAAGCAGCCTCGGGGTGTTTATTCTGGTGTTTGTTAATGGCTGCAGAAAGTTCTTTCATGGCCAACCTAGCATTAGCGTCGGGGGGTATATACACGGCAGTGAGTATGATCGAAGTGAGTTCTCTGGGGAGATAATAAGGTCTGCATTTGACCATTAAAAACTCCGCATTAGGTGAGCAGTGACTCTCAGTAGTAGTGGAGTTCATGCACCAAGCATTGTTAATATAAATGCACAAACCTCCACCTCTGGTCTTGCCGGAGTCATCTGCTAGCCTGTCGGCTCAGTGTGTGTGGCGTCCTGCTAACTCGATAGCATTGTCCGGGCAGCTGTTGTTCAGCCATGTTTCGGTGAAAAACATGACATTTGAGTCCATAATCCGTCTGTTGTTAGTGATGGAGAGCCGTATCTCATCCATTTTGTTTGCCAGAGAACGGACATTGGCGAGAAAAATACTGGGTAAAGGCAGCCGGTGTGGTGTTAGCTTTAGCTTAGCCCGTAGCCCGTAGCCCTCCGCGCCTACCTCGCCTTTGTTTACGATCTCGGCGCCGTCTGCGTGCACTTCCGCCTGGCCGGGGAGAGTGGGCAGCCTCCGGTATTCTGGAGATCTCTGGGATGAGTCGGAGTACCTGACCGCTGAGATCCTGGAGCTGGCTGGCAACGCAGCCCGCGACAACAAGAAGCCTCGTATCATCCCACGTCACCTGCAGCTGGCTGTGCGCAACGACGAGGAGCTCAACAAGCTCCTGGGGGGAGTCACCATCGCTCAGGGTGGTGTGCTGCCCAGCATCCAGGCTGTGCTGCTGCCCAAGAAGACCGAGAAGCCCGCCAAGGCCAAGTAAACGCAAAGCGCTCGGCTTCACCAAAAACAAAGGCTCTTTTAAGAGCCACACACTTCTCTTGAGCAAACATCCTTCTTGCTGTTATGGTGTTTGTAACAACTTGTGTCCTGGGAAATGTAGATTATGCATCTTGATTTATTTTAAAATGTGCGTTCATTCATGTCATCTTACATAGTCATGGACTGAAATCCACCTTCAAAAAAATACTGTGAGTGCTTAAGCAGAGTGTTTGTTTTATTCACAAGACCAAAATAGAGGGTCTTAATATAAAGTCAAAATAAAACCAAAGCAAAATGCTCTGAGTCTCCTGCTGTGTGGTTAAGGTTCAGTATCACTTAAGCTGCCAAAATGAGTGGACGCGGAAAAACCGGAGGAGTACTTGGTTATTAGTTATGTAATCATGCCCCCGTATGCCCCATTATCGTTTGCTTCAAACTTCAGCAGTCTATGGGTGAGACTTAAGTACATCGGAAACGGGGACCCCCCGACCCATGATTATGTTTCTGAAGAGCTGTTATTGCAAACATCATGGCTGAATGTGCAGGACATATACTCTTTCATTGCTCTGCCCAGTAAACGGGATTTTGAGCTGTGTTTCACCCAAGAGGCGCCTTTACGTCGCTTCTTAGAGATCTCTCTTTCCAACGCATCGCATCCGAAATGGAAAGACTGGCAAGTGGAGTCTTCTGTCCAGGTAGAGGTAGTGACTCTTGTTGTTAAATTCTGGACTGGAAGGATTCCAGACCAAGATATCGAGCTATATCTTAAAAGGTACTGCGAGATTCTTCAACCCCCAGTCAAGCCAGTGGATAAATTCGGATTCTGGTATGGAGTCCGAAAATACAAAGTTCGGATGCGTAGAGATGAAGCTGGACATATAATCTCCATCCCTAATTCCGTCTCGTTGGGCCCTTATAATGGCAGGATTATTTATCCTGGCCAAACGGTGAGGTGCTTCATCTGCCAAGGTCCAGACCACCAGGCGAGAGAATGCCCCACTATTAAATGTTGGAAATGTGGTGAGTTGGGCCACAAGGCTAAAATTTGCCAAAACGAAAGTGAGTGCTCCCTCTGTGGTGCGAAAGGGCACACTTTCTTTAAATGCCCCAAGTCCTTCGTGAATATACTTAAATCTTCCCAACAACCTCGACTTTCTGACACCATGGATTTCCCTTCCTTGGAGGATCCTTCTCAAGTTATGGATCCCCCCGTGAATGACCAACACGTTCTCACTCCCAACTCTTCAAACGTGTGACGCATGGTCAGGCTCCCTCTGCTTCACTTATGGACGCGCAGTACCATAAGTGTACCCCTCTCGCGTCGGGAATTGACGTGAAGGGTCCTCCGATTGAAGAGATTGCCGCGGAAGTGCCTGTTGTCGGTATATTTAGACATTTTCCAAATCACATTGTAGTGACATATACAGAACACAATAAATTATATAATGTAAACAACTACCTGAAAAACAAGTAGAACGATACTTTTATATCGTTTATTGCATTTACGGAGGGAGTGATGTATGCTGGGTAATGGCACAGCTAGCTACTGGGTGACTTTATTCACCCGCTTCGGCTGTTATCAGTCCATACAATGGGCGTTATTAGCACAAATCAGTCCCATAGATATGGGCCATCTCCTGCTAGATTGTTCAGAAGGTTGTTCTCATCCATCCAGATGGAGGATCACTAACAGGAGCGTGGAAGACTCCAGAATCCACTCTGGCTGGAATCCGGTGGATATGCAGTGTGTACAGGTAAGACCATTTAAACGGACAGCATTTATAGCATGACTATTAAAAGTCAGCGAGTGTCAGTAATGTTAATGTGGTTATCTTAGTAATACACCAAGTGCTAATATAACAGCTTTAAGATGCATTTGTATATATTATTACGTGTTTTACCGTCTTTATGGTGCTAGCTTAAAGTTACAGTGTAAACGTTAGCTTATATTGGAGTAAAGCTGTTACCGGTTAAACTATGTTAGCACAGAAATATTAGCTTCTGTCATGACTGATAAAGTTACTAGTTAATAAAGTTTTCAGTAAAATGTTTAATCGCAGCCACAGATTGACAGCAAATATCTCGATTAGCTTCAGTGCATCTATAATAAATATGTGCAAGTTTCAGTGCTTCGTTTAAACTGTATGATACTTATACTGACCCAGGGTCAGTGTAAAATACAATCCCAGCTGTGTGAACAAAGCCTGGCTCCTTTAATCCTGCATAACAAACCTCAGGATGCAGGTTATTATTACTCTTTCCTGCTGGCACACCTGTCTAGGGATGGGTACCGGTGTCCGATGCCATGATGGCACCGGTTCTGACATAAACGGTAGTAACCAGACCGAAAAGCAGCGCACATTTCGGTGCTTTATTTCGGTGCTTTTTTTTCCTGAGCTGTGATACACTTCTAGCCAATAATTTTACGTTTCCGATAATAGTAGGCGGGTCCAGGTACGTGCGTTCTTTTAGAGCAGAGCTACAGATTAAAAATGCCCAAGGCGAAGCGGTCAAAAGTCTGGCTGTACTTCACAGCAAAATATGCAAACTCAGCAGCCTGCAACAAGTGCTTTAAGCTGATACTGTGATACTGTCAAAGGAGGTAACACCTCAAATCCGATGAAACACCTGGCGACGCATAGCGTTTTTTTTAAAAGCCCAGAAATGCGCCGTATGATAGCTTGCTGCGAGACCTCACACCGAGCGCATCTACTGTGCGTGGGTTGCCTGTTATCTGACCCGGAGTTAGCAATATCCCCCAAAAACCCCGAAGAGGAGAGTCCTGGCCCCTAGCCCTGCCAGTGTAGCAGAAATGATGAGGATGATGATGGCAGCAGCCGTTCTTCTCTGCGTGAGTAGCTTAATGTTGTTCGTGTGTAATTTACGTTGAGTAGGCTAACCACGTTATTACATTAATGCATGAAAGGTGAACTAGCAAACATCATCATAGCTACATGCGGCTGTCTTCTTGTTTGATGGCAGATACTCCCTTCACCCTGGCCAAAAAGGCTAAAATGACCAAAGAAAAAGTGGAAAACAGTTAAACATGAGAGGTTTTGGACAAAGTTTGTGTTTTTTCCATTGATTAAGCACTGCTTCCAGCCAAGAGTGATACTATATATGCCCCATAGCTGCAGAAAAGGCTAACATTGTTATCTTTTTACAAAAAACCAGCTGAACATGAGAGGTTTTTGGACCAATTTTGTGTTCTCCATTCTTTAAGCACCGGTTTGAGCACCGTTTGAGCACCGGCACCATTTCAAAAGTACCGATTTGGCACCGGTATCGGATAAAACCTAAACGATACCCATCCCTACACCTGTCACACCTGAGAGTCAGCTAGAAACTTACAGTGACGTGGACATCATGCAAAGACTGCCAGACTCTGTAATACTGCAAATGATCAGTGACTCAGGTTATCACTAAACTTTAAACGGTACCTCTGTGTCTCTGTGTGCTGAACATCTAGGATTGAGTCAGGCTGCATTGACTGTGGGACTTTAATGTGTTAAAAGCAGGTTGAAGACGGCTCAGAAACATTTGAAGATTAAAATTTAGCATTATGGCTGCTGGTGGTTTGTAAAGCCTCTACTCAGCTGTATTTTTGTTACTAATTTATGTTTGTTGTTGTTTAACACAGATTTCAGAAGAACAAATATGCTTAATAGTTTAACTAGATTTCATTTGTCAGTGTGGGACTGCTGAGTCACCTGAAGAACTCGTTTCATTCATTCTCCACATGATGTTCATTTACAGAAATGTTTCACAGGAACTGATTTCTCCCAAAGGGTGAACTAGTGTGTTTCCATAGATTACCTCTGTATGAATGTACTTCTTAAATGAAGGCAAGTGTTTGTCCTTTTTTGTTCCTCAGGTACAGTACGTGATATCAAGGGCAGGCAGTCAACACTGGGGGTAGACAAGAGGCAGATGTACTTCCAAGAGGGAGCTGCAGTGAGGTCAGAGGTCAGAATCTGAAACAGCTCAGGTTTATATTTTAGAGGTTATAAAAAATCAAAATGTATTTATAAAGAAACCTTTAAATAATAGTCATAATTATGATTATTATAAGAAATATCAAACATTTAAGTGGATTTTCTGTTACACATATCGTGTTAGCCCTGCAATAAACTGGCAGCCTGTCTTTGTCCTGTATCAGCTGGGATAGGCTTCATCCTCCCGCAACCCTGAATTGGATACATTGTATTCCAATTATGTAATCTGATCATTTACAAACTCAAGGTATCTAATCAAAATGTAAGTAATAATTATAAAATGGGAAAGCAGAAATAAGTGTGACATAAATGTAAATGTGTGAGCTGACATAGAGGACAGCTACATGTAGTCTGAAAAACCTTTGTTGTCAAGTTTGCTGGTATATCAGCACGAGACATTCTTACATAGAAGAGTCTGTTAAAGTCTCTGACTCAGTGAAGCATTATTGGTCCCGTCTGTTTGGATAAATATAGTAAGTTGATGTTTGTCCATTTATTGACACATTTTCTTAAGTGCTTATCCAGTTCAGGATCACAGTGGAGCTGCAGCTGGATATGTTCACTAAATAAACCTTACAAAAGTTAACAATAAACCTGCATCCATGTACGTTGTTGTCCACAGGATGAGAAAATCAAACTGGAAGACTGTGGAACATGTTAATAAATGTTTGTGTGTTTATGCCTGTGTCTTTCACAGGAGGCGCTGGAAGGTTTCCCTAATAGTTCCTGGTGAATCAAAGCAGAACCATAAAGGTTGCTGGACTACATGATGGCCTTACCCCTGAGCAGTCATCCTGTTAAAGGAGGAACCAGTTAGAAGCTGTTTTCAAAGTAGCTGAGCAGATTTCATCTCAAGTAAGCGATTAACTGTTTGTTCATCTGTTCTGCCACTTAAAGAGCATTTAAGGACATCTTTTGAGTGTCCAGTTGAATTAATTCTACTGGCTCTCATGGTCATTTGTTATTATAGACATATTTTTCATGTTCATCCAGCTATTTAGTAAATTCTATCTATTTAGTAATATCCGTCAGCTATAAAATGTAATATAAATATAAAAAATATCTAAATATCTCCTGCCCTTTATATTTTAATGATGTAAGTCTGTTATCGTGTTACATTAGCATTCCTCACATATCAATGAGATGCTGTACAGTACAATCCTACTGACACAGCAGAGGGATAACGACGGCTATTCAACATCGTTACACGACACATTCGAGCTGCATGACGCAGACAAAGTGACTAAATCATCTTTTTGTGGTTTATTGTCTTCAAACCAGCAGACAAAGCCGATTGCAGAAGATGTCGGAGAAGAACTTCAGGCCGTGGACTGAAAAGGTATTTTTTTCTTGTTATCAAAAGACATTTGGAGTGGCAGCTTCTACAACTGGTTGTGCTAAAGTAAAGCTTACAGTCTAAGAAACCACAGTGTTGATATTCAGCACAAAGAGAAAAGCTCACTTGTTTGAATTTATTTACAATCATAGTTTTATAAATTCTGACTGTAAACAGCTTTTACAGCTTTGATATTGTTTGACACTCGATATCAGGTGATAGGGTTTAATTTAAAGGTTTCTGTGTCCCAATGAGCCATTTACACTGACCAGTGTCAGTTTAACTGTAACACATTCATTATTTAGATTCAACAAAGAAATAACTGAATGTAAAAAATGGCAGCCCTCAGGCAGGTTTATAGAGATATATGCATGCATTATGAAATTTATGTATCCCAGATAATTGTTATTCATCTAGTCATGGCAGACCTACCTCTTCCTCCCAAGTTAACTGCAACCCAAAAGAACTAGTGGGGCTATTTACACACTCACAACCAGTGTGGGGTAAAAAGAGCCACCAAAAAGCTGTCAGCCACAGATGTGCTATAAGAGTTAGAAACTCTACTTATGGAGAAACTTTCTAAGTCTAACAGAGGACAGGTACTCCTGCCCAAATAACATGATATAACCCCACATACAGCCCAGCCATAAAATGAACCAAGTCATTTAGTTAAAGACAGCATGGGACCAAATGCATGTAACCAGCCTGCATCAACCTGACATTTCTTCCTCCTGAATTAAATGAATGGATGAAAGTTAAATGACTACAAACCTAAAGCCACTAGTTCCCACACTGGAGCTCCCTGACACTGTGTGTTAACCGTATTTAGCTTGTATCAACAGTTGTAACAGGCTAAGCCACCTGAGACACTGCATTGAATTTGTTCCTGTCTTAATGATTTCAGCTGACTGGTTTCAGCTCAGATGTTCTGCTTTTTCCTTTCAGTAGATCAAAGCAGCTCGTGCTCCTTCTGCTTCCAATTTAGAAGAAGAAGAAGAAGGCGAAGGCTTCAGCGAAGTGGCGTTCATGGTCTCAGTGAACAGTCACGGTCACACACTGCATGTGGTTTTAAAAGCAACACGTCTGTTCACCACAACAATGGAGATGTGTAATATTAGTGCAGCTACGGTTTGTTCTTGAACATCAGTTCTGTTTTCTACTTTGATCACTTAGACCAAAAAAGTGTTGTTTTCAGATTCTTTCTTTTACATCTATAAACCACCTGTTCATTTTTTTTATTACAATTAGTTTCACATAAATGTTAGTGTTTCCTTTATGATCTTTTAATGCTTACACTACACTGTACATGTCTACATTAGAGACATTTCTGTTTCCTGTTTCTGTTGACTCAGAGTTGTGAAATGTTCTTTTATTTGATGCACAATATGAAGTTCATAATTTTCTTACAAATAAAACTCTAATGACAAACATGAACAGCTGTGCTTATTTCTGAGACATGAGTTTTTGAATGTGTTCATATTTAGACAGTGTGCATCTGTCTGCTGAAACTGTGATGGTGAACCTGAGGTGATGGTCAACAGAAGGCAAATATATATCAATATAAAACAATATTGAAGTAATGTCTTTACCCTCTGCAGCGTGTGCACGCTGTGCACGCAATCACCTTATTCACTGTAGTAAACGTGCACCGCTAGCTCACGTGACTGACTGTCTCCATGGTTACATCGTATATTATTAGCTATGTAAACAGCTTCCAAAGATACCGCCATAGCTCTCTGCAGCTGTAACACTTAAACACTTTGCAAATCATTTCACGTTTTTGATAGTTATGAAGACAGAATATGTTTTTAAGGTCATGCTAGGCGGTTGCTATGGTGGTTGCTGTGGACTCGGGTGGACCGCGTCCGATTCCTGTTATTAGCTGTCCGCCGTAGGAAGGCTGCGTTCCATTTACAAGTAGTGACCGTCTGCCGCAACTCGAACTCAAACCCCGCTTTGTTCTTTAATTATAGGCCTTTTATAGCCGTTCATGACACGCACACACACACATAAAGCACTTTGCCTCACCATGAGAATGCAAGTTTACCTAACCTAACCTTAAAGTATCTGATATAGGATAGAAAAATGAAGCAACCAGAGATTTAATGATGAAGACTCTGGGTTCTGTAGTTCACGTTTTACAGTCCTGAATGACTCTTTGCATATGATTTATTGAAGAGGAGTTTAGAATGCACTTTACATTTAGCCTGTTGCTGTTTCATTTTTTACATTGTTGCTGTGTTATGTCATGAATAAGGTTCACCTGCTGGGGGTTTGATGGATCAGCTGGACAATACAGTCAAAGACAGACTTCATTCATCATATGCAAGAATCCTAGTTGGATTTTTGTTGTCACTCATGTTTTTGAACCAAATATTGAAAACAATTCTGACAGACTGGATACCTGGTCAGGGTCTACATTACCTTGTACTCAAGCATCCCAGGACAGAGCCCTGCCCCACCATGAGCCTGGGTGGATACGTGGTTATAATATAAAAGGACCAATACTGAATATGAATATTTCATGAAAATTGAATTATAATACAAATTAGTAATAAGGGTTTCTCTGCGCCCTTATCTACCCCATACTCAAAGAGCTGCGGGCAGAGAGGGTGACAGGAGAGGATGGCACTGAAGAGAAGATGCTCGGTTTCTGGAGTCTCCTGGTCCTGTCAGTATTAGTAGGATGCATCTGCTGTGTCTTCTCGTGGATGCTCACCTACCTTGACTCGTTCCAGCCTGGTATTGGCTTCCTGTTAAATCCAGAATTGAATTCAAAATCCTGCTCCTCACATACAAGGTCTTAAATAATCAGGCCCCATCTTATCTTAATGACCTTGTAGTACCATATCACCCTATTAGAGCACTTCGCTCTCGCTCTGCAGGCCTACTTGTTGTTCCTAGAGTATTTAAAAGTAGAATGGGAGGCAGAGCCTTCAGTTTTCAGGCCCCTCTTCTGTGGAACCAGCTTCCAGTTTGGATTCGGGAGACAGACACTATCTCTACTTTTAAGATTAGGTTTAAAACTTTCCTTTTTGCTAAAGCATATAGTTAGGGCTGGACCAGGTGACCCTGAATCCTCCCTTAGTTATGCTGCAATAGACGTAGGCTGCTGGGGGATTCCCATGATGCATTGAGTTTTTCCTTTCCAGTCAACTTTCTCACTCACTATGTATTAACAGACCTCTCTGCATTGAATCATATCTGTTATTAACCTCTGTCTCTCTTCCACAGCATGTCTTTATCCTGTCTTCCTTCTCTCACCCCAACCAGTCACAGCAGATGGCCCCGCCCCTCCCTGAGCCTGGTTCTGCCGGAGGTTTCTTCCTGTTAAAAGGGAGTTTTTCCTTCCCACTGTTGCCAAAGTGCTTGCTCATAGGGGGTCATGTGATTGTTGGGTTTTTCTCTGTATCTATGAAGCGCCTTGAGGCGACTTATGTTGTGATTTGGCGCTATATAAATAAAATTGAATTGAATTGAATATGGATTTCCCAACACTGCGGACAGTGGCCCACGTCAGAGACGTTTAATATTGATTACATATGTCTGAATTGCTAACCCTAACCCTAGCTCAACAGACCACAATGCCCTGGACTGTCAGTATTATTACATGCTGTGAACATAAGTACCTTTGATCACAGTTTATGTTGTAAAAGAGAAGGAATATTGGAAAGAAAGATCAACATTGTGATATTATTTCTTCCAAACTGACCAGAAACATGCTTGTCAGACTCTCACAGCAAAGGATCAGACTCACTGTGCATGACAGCTCAGGCCAATGATGTCTGTTAGATTGTCAGTTGTTTAGTGCTTCTGTACAGTTAGGGTCACCGTCTCTATTTCAGAATAATTAATATGCGGAAAACACTAAAAGTTGATTGTCTTCCAATATTCTAGCATAATTAAAAAACTTTGACTTTGTAAGTACATATTATTAATCCTAATGCCAGTATGAGTCTTCATAACTCCTGCTTTGAAATACTGAACTTTAAAATTGACCTGATGAAAGATCATTTACAGTGGCAGTCTGTCAGGATCATTCTGACTGTAAGATCACTGTATTAATCTGAATCCTTCTGCAATGTGCTGTGAATGAATGCTGATGCAACTCACTGTGGGAAAGCTGTTAATAAAATGAATCTGTGACACATGCAACACATTCACAGAGGAAGAGGACACAAAGGGAGGACACGCAGAGGCTGTGTTGAAGTCAGAAATCCAAATCTTTATTAAAAAACAGGCGGCGGTAACAAACAGGAAGACAAGCAGTTCATCAAACAGTCTACAGGGTCAAACATTCAGAGAATTCAAACAGCAGTAACAAATAACTGGACACTGAAAAACATAAAGCAATGTGTGATGCAATAAAAGGAAGCAGCGCAGTATATTCACTGAATTATCATCAATTACAAAAGAGAAAAACGACGATTTCTAAGGATTATTTTCTTAAATGCAGTTAGAGTGTGGCTGGTAAAGATGGAAACATACAGAATGTAAACTGTGTGAGTTTGTGAACTTTGTTAGTAACAAATGAGAAAAAAAAGAGACAAAAACTCAGTATTCATTAATAATTAGAAAGAAACATTCTGGTCGTGGATTTTTACAGTCTTAGTTCCGCTCGCTGTCATCATTATAATCATCATGATCAATGGCGAGGTCCTGAGGTGGGTGGGGCTGTCTCTGGTGATGTCACCATGAAGGAACAGCATCTGGCACGTGTTGGTGAAACATCCCAGTACACTGGTGTAGTTTCCTCTCCAGCTGTTTGACATGTGACACTTGAACATTAAGGGGAAGAAGAAGAAACAGTGTTAGGTCAGGTGACCACATGGTTTCTAAAGTAACTGACAGGAAGTAACCAGGCTGTCAGAAATGGATGGCATGTGTTTAGAGTTACTGGAGTTGGGTAACTCTACTTACCAAAAGCAGAAGCACACAGATGAAGGATCAGATGCTGAATGTTGCAGGAACATGCTCATGTGCGGTGGTCATTCAGTGCTGCAGGTTAGACAGTCCAAGACTGATATGCTGCCCATCTGAGAGTTTGAAAACACACATGCAAAGATTTATTTTGTATTACAGTCAAAGTTGGATGTTCATTTTTGTCCTTTAAAAATGTTTGTGTATTTGAAAGCACTAACATTTAAGGATGACTTGGATCGTCTCCTTTAAAGGGGAGACAAGTGTGTCCACTGATCCACGTCACTTTACCTGGATGATGACTCCTCCCCCCTCACTCAGAAACACTCCTAATATAACCAAGCAAATAAATAATATTGAAGATTTACTTACATCATTACAAAAACAGCAAAAACATCTCCCTTTGATTCTATTTCTCCATTCCTGCTGAACATCAGGCAACAAATATCTCAATAAATCACAGTAAAATGTAAAGCACATGCTTTCTCTGCTTTGTCTAACCTCTGCAGAGCCTCTGTCAAGAAAAACACATCTGTAAGCATAAAACAAATATACATTTCATAACACGTCACTGGACAAACCTCGGTCAGCTGATTTCCTCTGTGCAGTGCAGACGAACATCAGTCAGCAAGTCAAGGTGGTGAGATGGACTGGTGTCCTTTGTGACTCTGCTGGTTCTTCTGAGGAAACACCACCGTCTCTCCACACCGTCACCATCTGTGAGCACAAACTGCTGCTCTGCCAGCATGTAGGAATCACATATCACACACAGGGGTGAAGAAACATCAGAGCTCAACTTTGGATACTTTAGATCTAAACAGATCAAAGTAGCTCTTAGTTTCAACAATCAGACAAACAATGATACCAAACTGATTCTGTATGAATACAATATGGTATTTTCAATACAGGTGTCAAATTAATTTATTAAAACTAATACAGATATATATATATTTTTTTTTTCATTTAACAATTGCAACTGAAAGAAATTAAATATTGAACAAAAATATATTGTCACATTCTGAGCATGCTCAGCACGCTGACTTGAAGTTGCTACAGATTTTAAGAAGTGATAATTATAGGGAAGAAACTTCTCTTTTTCATCCGTTTAATCAAACATTTGATGCCTCAGCTGTCTCAGTCCTGTAGCGTTCTGCAACTACAACTAACCTGAGGCTTGGATTTGGCTGCAGGTGCCCCTGTACATCCTTCTCAGCAGCACACATGTGGGTACCATTTAATCCCACTTCTTCCTGAGCTTTGCTTCATCACAAGACCAAAGGTGGCATCCCGTGTCAGTCTTATCATCATCCAGAAGAAACATTTGAAGAAACATCATGTAGAAGAAACATTTACGCGCCTCCTGGTTTTGTTTTCTGATCCTGCGAAAAGACTGAGGACAACAAAGCCCAGAGAACACGAGATACACAACATCCAACATTCAGACTCAACAGCCTCCATAAATGAAGAGCACCAGGTTGGTTCAGTTATAGTAGATATAAGCATACTTCACATTACTGGGTATGAATAATAATGAGGAGGCAAACTTTGAAGATGCAGAGCATGATGTCCCATCATCAGACTGTAAACAAACATCCACCAGGCTTCTTTGTTGGCAAAATTGATGATTCTCCTATCAGGGATCAGTAGAGTGTATTAACCTGTGGTATAAGCAGCAGTCACTGAAATATTACTGTTTCAGATAAGAAATCTAGCACATAAAAGCCAGGGTGGGAGGGATCTCTGCAAACTGACTTACCTCTGCAAGTGTGAAGCTCAACAAAAATCTGACTCTCCAGTCACAGACAAACAAAAACTCCAGCTGGGAGATAGAAAACGCTGTCTGGGTCTTGCTGGATGTTGCTGGTCAGAGTCCACACATTAGCAGAGTGCTTCTTGGTCCCACTGACCCATGTGGACAGCGACTGTGGAGAACTGTTCTGGAAAACAGAGAAGAGAATTAAAATAACAAAAAGCCAAACAGGATTTCCACAAAGACTCTCTTGGAATCAGCAATCAAAAAAATCACTGGTTCATATTTCAATTAAATATGAACAGGTTCCTTAAATGTACGCAGTTCAGATCTGATTTAATTTAATTTCCTTCACACAGCACATTCGTCCAGGCTGACAGGTAAACATAGAATTAATCTCAGGTAACATGACTCATAGTAGAGATTCAGTAAGAAAGATTGCAGGCTCTAATATTATTACCACACAATCCAAGGACACACCAACAGCTCAGATTTGTAGAACTATTTAAACAAATGTCTTCTGAATATTCAATTCAGGTTCACAGTGGGAGGGGGGGGGTGTCGTGGAATTTTTAAAATAAAGTCTGCAACACAGAAAGAGCTGTGATCAAGCTATTTATTACTGCGCACAGGAGAGCCAGCACACATCAAACATCACAGTTCACAGTCAGCTCTGCCACAGAAGTGGTGCTCCCACTCCTTTATGCATTCCAAGGAAGAGGGAGGAAGTTACAAACTGATCCTACCACACTTCACGTGTCTCGCTATGAAACCTAACGGATCAATGGTTAAGCTGTTTTGTGCCCTTGGCCTTATCAGCACCTGTAAAGGGAGTTGTTTTCTCAAACTGCTGACGCTGAAGTAAGTTCATCTAGTTTTAGAAACTTTCACTGAACAGTAACAGTGTCACAACTAAGCATATGCATAAGCACTTAAATACTTTAAATGAGAATAACAGAAAATTTCTATTACAGGAGCTAGAGCCTGTCCCAGTAGTCATAGGTAGAGCACACCTGGACAGGTCACCAGTCTGTCAGAGGACTAACACAGAGACAGACACCAGAGTAACAAATCTATTTAAAATTAATGTAAGTTTGCTGCAGCTGTATGTATGAACATGTGTTTCTGTGCTCACAGTCCACCTCTCAGGAACCTGCAGTTCACTTTTAGTCAACTTTAAACAGACCTCACAAAAGGCTGATGTGGCTGGATCAGTAGTCTGATTTAAGTACGAAACCTTTGGCCAGGGATTAATCTGGTGCATCGCTTCACTGCAGTCTTACGTATTTTCCCCACACCTGAATAAAAAATACTGATATACACAAATAACAGCTTCAGCTGATGCAGCCTGACTCAATCCTAGATGTTCAGCACACAGAGACACAGAGGTGCCGTTTAAAGTTTAGTGTTAACCTGAGTCACTGATCATTTGCAGTATTACAGAGTCTGGCAGTCTTTGCATGATGTCCACGTCACTGTAAGTTTCTAGCTGACTCTCAGGTGTGACAGGTGTGTCAGCAGGAAAGAGTAATAATAACCTGCATCCTGAGGTTTGTCATGCAGGATTAAAGGAGCCAGGCTTTGTTCACACAGCTAGGATTGTATTTTACACTGACCCTGGGTCAGTATAAGTATCATACAGTTTAAACGAAGCACTGAAACTTGCACATATTTATTACAGATGCACTGAAGCTAATCTGTTCTGTGCCATTACCCAGCATACATCACTCCCTCCATAAATGCAATAAACGATACAAAAGTAACAGCCTATAATTAATTTATCTGCTGTATCTGCTGTTTCTCAGGTAGTTGTTTACATTATATAATTTATTGTGTTCTGTATACGTCACTACAATGTGATTTTGGAAATGTATAAATATACGGACAACAGGCTCTTCCACGGCAATCTCTTGTCGTCAATAAGCAACGTTTAGGGAGCTCTATAGTAATCAATGAGAGGACCCTGCACGTCAATTCCGCGCCTCGATAAGTGAAGCAGAGGGAGCCTGACCATGCACATTTGACGAGTTGGGAGTGAGAACCTGTTGTTTATACTGGCAGACTTCAGCAGAAAGCCAGCATCATCATCAAGGACACCTCACACCCTGGACACTCACTTTTCCCCCTCTTCCCTATGGTAAACGCTACAGATCGATCAGGTCAAAGACAAACAGACTCAATAGAAGCTTCTATCCACAGGCTGTCAAACATGCTCTACTTCTACCCTGACTGAAGGTTAACTGCTGTTAACACTCATGGAAATTTACACCATAATTCTAAACTATATTTATTATATTACAATGCAACCAACATTCCTACCTCTACCTATATAACTGTATCTATTATAGTAGCAACCAACATTCCTTTTTTTTTTTTTTTGCCTGTCCCGTTTGGCTCTTTTGCCATCAGAATTATTGTCTAAAGGCGAAGAAAGATGCCCAATGGATTTACTTTACCAAATGGACCATCCCAGCCTTGCCGTATTGGTCTATTTGATTCACCTTTTATTGTTTATTTTATTTTATTTTCACTTGTTAAATACGGGACAGACTTGACTGGGGAAAAGAAAGAGGTAAAGAAAAACAGCAGGAAAGAGGAACAGTGATAAAGGGCAAAAAACAAACAGACAAAACAATACATATATCAATCACCTGGATCACCTGTTCAGAAAGAAAAAAGAGAAAACAAGCAAAAAAAAGAGCAACATAATAAACAACATCACGATGATCTATGTGAATATGACAGTAAATACTAAATATTAAACATTATTGTGCAGCACGTAAGATCGACAGTGCACAGTGGGCTTTGAGGTAGGAGCCAAAAAGGGTGTAGTTTGTGGGTATGATCACCCGTGTGTACACCTGTGAGCATGGACGCGCTTGTTTTTTTAAAGGTTCCTTCATGTAATGAGCTGCTAGAGGGTGTGGGGGGCTACAGCCCCGTCCTCCAGGGCATGAAGCAGGTATGGAGGAGATCACGACTGCAGACATCCAGAGACCCTCAGAACACAAGAGACCAAGGAAGACCAACGGAGGGGCAGCCGCGCCACTGTCCCAGAAAGAGCTGAGGAGAGCCCCAGATGAGGGGGGTCACTCAGCAGCCGTGGAGCAGAAGCCAGGAGGGGTTGCAGTGATGTGCCCGTGAGCTCCGCCGGCAGCCAGCTGTGCCAGAGTGACCGAGCCCCAGGCCGAGAGGCTGAGGGCACCCCACCCCCAAAGTGGCCTGAGCGAGCCCCAGGCTCCAGGCCCCGACAAGCAGCCACTAGGAGTGAGCTGGTGTGTACCTGGACGCCCATCCCCGGACACATAGAACCACCAATGCAACCAACATTCCTACCCCGTACTCAATGTGCAGTACCACATATCACATTGCACCTTACAATGCACCAATCACTCACTTGGCCCTTACATTGTGTGCTGTCCTCGCCCTGAGTTTCTTAGTTTCACCAGCTAGACAGTGAGATAACGATGCTCCAATAACCAGACTCATTTTCCTTTTTGCACTGATTTATTGAAGAATGGCCTCTGACTATTGCCTTCTCTTTGACCATCGGAAAACTGAAAGTACAAAATATCGTATTAGCTAACTAACATGGTAACATCATAAACTACGTTGTTACACTCTTACTACAAGCTAACAAGATAAAACTTTCAAATGTACAAATTATTGTACCATTTTTATACAAAACAAAACATAATAATTATTTTATCGTCACTCATACTTACAGACATATCTTGTCCAAGGCAACAACATTTTAAGGTACATATCAGCTTAGAGCAATAACATTTCAGTATCACTCTTTGATTTTTTCACATTCTCATTTTTCCTTTACCAAAGTAGTCAAACCCATATTACAGAGAAGCCACTAGAGGGAGCTCTAGGGGAGTTTACAACTGTAATATTCAGTTTATCTTATAAAAGGCAGAACACATTGTATCTGCTCTATATATGGCATATGTATGTATGTGTCTGTATATGAGTTTGTGTAGATACCTATGTTACTGTGTAGATACTTACGCTAATGTGTATTGCACATTGTGTGTAACATTCCCTGTGTAGCTACCTCTTAAATCTTATTTTCCTATCCTAAATAGATCTGAGTGGACTTCTACACTTTAAAGAACGCTTTACTTTGTTGCAAATATACCACTGTCGAGGCATCACAGAGCTTAAGTGCAAACTCATGTTTTAAAGTGATATGTTGCTGAGACAATAAAAAGCATGTTTATGGTGAACAAAAAATGCCAGAATGCGTAAAAAATATATATTTTATCACTTGTGTGGACATATAGTGGGATAATTTCACTGAAAATAGATCTACAGAGCTAAGTAGCACCAGCTTTGTCATTAGTGCTTTTACATTTTTTTCTACTGACTACAGTACCTGCTGATTCCAAATAATGTTTTGTCTATACCTGCTTTTATTTCATTTCATTTTACATCGTGACCCTACTTGAAATCGTTTAGTACAAATGTTTGTGAACAATGTAACACATTTACATCCATATTAATCTTTTTATTATAATTATTTTTGATTATTTTCTTTATTTTTACTTTTTGATAATAGTGCTGCAGGACAGCTTTCCTGCAGTGTACAGAAACAATAGAGGTAAAATCAGACTGATGGGCAGAGTGAACCAATTTCCAGACAAGAACAGCACACACCTGTCTGCGTTATGTAACAGATTTGAATTATTCTGACCAACTGTAACAAGCATTCCTAGAAAAGACACCAAAAGCACTATCATTATTGCTGTGATGGTGTAGAAAGCTTTCTGTTTTGAATGATCAATCTTCTCCCTGTTTGCTACCATTTCCCCTGGACCTGGACGAATCAGAACACAGAGAACAGAGACGCTACAAAAAGAGACGATAATTAATGCAGCCACCATCACACAGAAGTATAGAACATAGGGGAAATCAGGGTAATATAGAGCTGTTACTCCAAGCCACCCAAAGCACATCAACCACACACACCCAGTGCAGATGTTTCTGATCCTGACCCCACCCGACTGTCTCAGCCCCATATAGGTGACAGGGTGAACAACAGCCAGGTAGCGCTCCACACATGTCACAGTGTTAAAGAATATCTCTGCAGGGTAGGGAAAAGAAAATGAATATGAGCCCATTAGAATCAAAACAGAGTTATTAATGCATCTCCCAACTAAGTAAGTACTGACTACCAATACATATATCAGTTCAACGGCAGTCAGATTATAGGTGAAAATATCAGAGTGACTGGTTGCTGCCAAGGAGTGCTGCTGCCATCGTTGGTAAGCCACATACAGAATGAGGATGGAGAGAAATAGAACAACAAATATCTTGGTGATGAAAAAAGAAATGATCATTGAAATCCCAATGCTTGAGGTCAAGCAGTCAAAGGCAGACGAAGATGAGTTATTTGACATGCTTCTTAATGTGCCGTTGGGGGCTTGTCTGGAAATAAAAGGGGAAACAAGTTAGTCATGTTTATTTTTGCAGCACCAATTAGAGTTTAAAGTATACTGATGATGCTATGATATTTGATATATGAATAGAAAATACATATGATATTGAAAGACAAAGTATATTAAATGTTGATTGCTATTATCAACTACTAATTTAATGTCTTCATTGATTATGTTTTAACATGTTAAGCATTGAAATAAGTAAAACAAATAGGTAAAAAACTTTCATTCAGGTAATGGACTCAAATTTTATCTTTCTTTTTTATCTTTAAATACTGTCTTTACTTTTTCTTTGGTGACCTGCGTGAGGTGTAAACTAAAGTAAAAATGTGCATGAAATGTAGAGGTGTCTCTGACCAGTGAAAGTTAACATACTACTACTACTAATAATAATAATAATCATAATAAGTCTCCACCCTACACTGTAAACCCCAACAGTCTACCTGACTTATAAAGTTTGTGGATATAACAATTGAAATTCCTCACAAAGTTAAAACAACTTAAAACTTTTCTGTTCGGTTAACGATTCAAACAGTTATAATTGTACATGGCTTAGAAGTTAAGAGTAAATACTGCTTTCTTAATTATGATTTTTGAGTAAATTTTTTTTCCGAGCTCCGCATGTGTACGTCATGACGTTTTCTCTAACCTGAACGACGTTGACAGAAAATTCTGTTCAATATGGCTGCCCTTCTCGAGCGACTGGAGAACACATTTGGAGAAACTTGTAAGTAAAACAGAACCTTCGTTATGTTTATTTTTCCGTAAAAAAGCAAGTATATTAATATGTTGCAGCCAAGAACTTGTTTTCGAATGCGCTGTTGTGTTAAAAAGCACAGACCCAGGTGGTGAATAGTTGCTCGCTGTTGTTCGCGCTCTTTTTCGAACATAGATTATGTCGTCAGTTTTACAGTTTTAACCGATTGAAACAGTTTTACGAAGAATCACACATAAAGAAAGGGTCTTAGTGATATTTCAACGACCCCTTACCAACGCAAGAAAGTTGGCGTTTTTACAACAGCAGCCTCATTGTTCGGCAGGTTTTTTTTTTTTCTCTTCTCATTAGCATCATTCAAAAATGACTTAGCTAGCAGTGGCAACTTCTACCTAAAACAATTGAAATATAGCAAGGTGTTGTATATTTAGTGTGCGCTAATAAGGTTTTCAATATTTTTATTTTTTCTTCCAAGGCTGAAGACCGAAGACAAAAAGACAGAAGAAAAAAAAAATTCAGACTGCAATTAATTTCAGGTGGAGACAGTAAACACAGGTGAGTTGAAAGATCTATTGAAGAGACCTTTCTTCATGGCCATTAAAACATTTTTAGGTTAAAAGACCTGTGTCATGAATCGCTGTGCAGCAGGCAGGAGTTGGACCCAAAATGCAGGACTCAGACTCAGGGGATGAACTCAAAATCACAGCTTTAATTGCTGGTCACAGAAAACAAGCATACAAAACTAAACTGGGAAAATTTAAACTCACGCCTTACAGAGAGGCACACGAGGAAACACACAGCTTGAGGGACGACACAGCACTGACTCAGAGAAACACAGGGTTTAAATACAATGGGAAGTAACGAGGGGAATGAGACACAGAAGGAGAGCACAGCTGGGAGAAATCAGAACTGACGAGACAAGGGAGCAAAGTAGGATACACTCACATGAGACACAGACCTTCAAAGTAAAACAGGAATTAGCACAGATGCAAACTAGACTAGGGGAGACAGAGCAACTAAGAAACACAGAGGGCAGCTACCAAATACTCAGAACTAAACAGAATACAAGAACACCAAACTAAGACACTACACTAAAGAATAAGCTGGGACAACAAAGAGAACTAAGAACATAATACAAAAAACTCAGAGGCACAAGAAACTCAAAACACTGGGTCACTGACCCAGGACTGTGACAACCTGTTTTTTTTTTAAATCATGCCCTGGCTTTGTCACACTGAATCATGTTGAAAATATCTATTTTCATGGCTCCCCCCATTACCATTTCCTTGTACTTCTTTCTACCAGTCTATTTTATTTTGTGACATTAACATCTTAAATGTACCCCTAATTATTAATAGCTGTGTTAGTATTTATAATGCTTTTTTTTTTTTTTATCATGTGCAGCTCTACCAAGGGTCAGTGGCACATTTCACCTTTTGTGGTAAGTTATAACACTTCATATGTGGTCACATAAGTAAGTTGTTTCATCAGTTGTTCAGTTCTTATAAAATGTTGTATAATTGTACCAAATCACTGAGGATACATCCAATGTGTAAATCACAATCAACAATTTTACTGTAATATTCGCTCGTGTTTAGAGAATCTCCATTATCTTTGTTACTGAGTTTCCATTTTTATAGGGCCAAATTTGTATTAAAAATTAATATTTTCATATGATGTGAAATGACTCAATCATTTCTAATTTTTAGAAGAAACCATTCATTAAGTCCCTTAAGGTGAAGATTTCATATATTGATAATGATAAAATTAACACAAATTAAAAGTTTCACTGATAAACACACAATTTTTCCTCGCTTTGAACCCCATGTTCTATATAGATTACAGCTCTGATCTGGAGAACACTATTTTAAAATACTGTGTAGGGTTTTTGTCAAATGATTAAGAAACAGACTCTCTGTCACAAGAGACAGAAAGGTTGTATCTTAAAAGAAAAATCTCCAAAATTTAGTAGAGTCTGATGTCATGCAGTTTCATAAACATGTATTCTCCCAAAAGAATGACACCTGAAAACTTTGCGTTAAATGAACTTTTCTTTTCCCTTTTTAGGAGGCACCTGATATCAACGTGAAACGCACTGCAGTACTTCGTGCCCTTCCTGTATACCTGCGGGAGGAGGACCCAAAATTCTTTTAGACATGTAATGTAAGTGTATTTTTGCATTACTTAAATTCTGCCAGTGAGATAAAACACCATGGATTTTTTTAAATACAATTTAATACCCTAGCAGCTACCAAATTGTACAAACAAAATACCCTCTCTTTAGAAAACCCTCACACACAAACACACACAGGTCAGGAGCAGGGCACAGGCGTATCACAGCACTATGGCTATGCTGCAGGTGGCCCAAAAACCAGGCTGAAGTCAAGATTTAGTTTCTTTTTGAGATAAAGTCATGAAATAAAAAATTACTTTTTTTAAAAAAAATAACAAAAATACAAATTATGTAATGCAAGAAGCTAACATGTTAATGTACATTTTTCAAAAAAAAGTAGAGTACCCTAACTCGTTACAAAGTAACCCACTACACTGCTGAATGTTTTGCTAGATTACAGGTCATGCTTGTCACATTCTCTCAAACCAACCTTACTTATTCAATTGGGGCAATTGTGGCTCAAGAGCTGGCAGTTTGTCTTGTAATCAGAAGGTTGCCGGTTCGAGCCCTGGCTCCGACAGTCTCGGTCGTTGTGTCCTTGGGCAAGACACTTCACCCGTTGCCTACTGGTGGTGGTCAGAGGGCCCGCTGGTGCCAGTGTCCGGCAGCCTCGCCTCTGTCAGTGCACACCAGGGTGGCTGTGGCTACAATGTAGCTGCCATCACCAGTGTGTGAATGGGTGGATGACTGAATGTGTAAAGCGCTATACAAATACAGGCCATTTACCATTGATACTGTGTCTATTCCAGACGGACGCATTGGATGAGTCGACCCTCATTGACACTCCAGTTGCCCTTCTCACTGTGGTTACCGACAGCGCTTCCCAGTCCAGTCCATTTTACTTCCTCAAGCATGGCTGTTGTGGTGAAAGGCAGGGGCGGAGCGTGGGGGTGGCTTACTGGGCTTAAGCCCGGGTTGTTTTGTCAGAAGCCCGGGGTCTTTTGGAGTGTAATTTTTTCATAGTTAGATGCCTGGCTGACAACTGTATAAAACAAAAAGTACACACAATATTCGAAGCACATAGTGCACACTGTGGGAATTTACGACTGTGCGTAAATCCCCCCTGATATTGGTATGATCCGAGCTCAGGCACTAAGCGACTGAGCGAGGGGGCGGGGCAGCTGCTGCCTGTGAGTGCGCTGTTGGAGAAACGGAGCCAGCCATACTAAGGAGAGCTTAGTTTGACCAGGTACCAAAGCAAATCATTCGTACCATACAAATAATGTAAATATGACGGTGTATCACGAAAGATTGATATCAAACTGATCACTTGACCAATATTACGTTACTTGCTCTTCAAGTGAATCAACAAATGGCGAAATGAAAAGCCGAACACATGCTATTTTTTTTATAGTCTTATCTTACATGTGTTTATTTCATATTTTCAGTTCTTACCCTCTCCGACTAAATCGGTTTCAGTTATGTACTGAAATATAAGAATGGACATTAGAGGGTTCTTTCAAAGAAAAAACTCAGGTAAATGTTATTTTATATATTGTGCTTTGTATGTTGTTCAGTATATTTCTATGCAAAACAAGAGGGATTTCAGTACACAGCAGTATATTCACAGTTGTAACCAGATATTTACATACACTTTAGGGAGAAAACATAAAACATTTTTACTGTACAACATCAATTTAGAGTAAACTTTTGTTTTAGATAAATATTGAAATATATTTTGAATTAGTTAAATGTCAGAATAAAGAGAGACAGAGCTGTCTGTTTTTTTTATCACTTTCATCAAATTTAGGAGTACATGTACACTAAGTTTATTGTTAATTAATAAGAAAACTCCAGACGATTCCATTCTGGGCAGTAGAAGCTTCTGATAGGTTAGTAGAGTCCATGTGAGTAAATTGGTGGCACAGCTGTGGATGCATATAAGGCAAAACACAGAGCCTGTTTCTTTGACATGGGAAAATCAAGAGATGTCAACCAAAACACCAGGAAAAGAACTGTGGAGCTCCATAAGTGTGGCTCAATTGTGAATACAATTTGGTGCCATTTGCAATTAAGAAATACAGATAGTTTCTCTCTTTACTCTTAAAGTTAACAAATATGTTTTTTATATTTATCAATCTAAAAAAATAAACATTTAATCTGATTTGACGTTACAATTAAAAAAGTGTTTTTATCTGAAGAGTTTGTAAATATCTGGTTTCAACTGTATATTTGATGATTGTCAGCACAAAGAGGGAGAGAGAGGAACAGAGAGGGAGAGAGAGGAACAGAGAGGGAGAGAGAGGAACAGAGAGAGAGGAGAATGAGGACAGAACAGAGATGAACAAGAGCAGGTGAGACACACTGTCAAAGTGAAAAAATAACTCAAATTTCAGATATTTGTGCGGAAATTAATGATACCAAACAAGGCCAGATAAACTGCTTTTAAAGGTGAAATATAGAGGTAAAATCAAAAGTAGTCAAAAACGGCCAATTATGCCCTGGATAATCCGGTGCACCTTATGTATGAATTCTGCTTACTGACCTCAAACCAATTTTATGTGGTACATGGCGCTCAAAAATCTGTCAAAAATGTTTTAGTACGACTTTGGTAAGCTACGAAGCCACACCACTTGATGGATCATTACAGCTACCATAGTCAGGAGCCACGTGGACACGGACTCACAGTAATCTAGGTCCTAAACTCCGTCTTCTTCAGGTCCCAAAGTCAAACAAACACTGCGGCATCACTGAAAGTTTAAAACTGTCTAAATTCTTTCATCATTAATAATATGATCAGCGTAGCTGCTTTACCAGGTGTAACAATTAATTTCAACATCCAGGCATCCATGAAAACAGAATTTATTAGCTTTAACAGAGTTAGAAGTTAGCAGGAAGTTAGCTCACTAGTTTCCACCTAAACACCATATAGCATGTTCTGACTGAGAGATTTCTGAAAAAACTCAAACGTACAGCTCTGCTATGACTTCCAACATGAATGAAGACAGAAAACAGCAGTGACTTTTGTAGGGTTACTGAAGTTGGACTAGCTGGTATATAATGATACGTGATCGCTAGCTATGTTAGCATAGTCAGGAGAGCAACTGAGATAATCCATCCACAATACAAGGTTAGTCATTAATATGCAGCAACATGGGAATAGAGCAGCTGCGAGATAATTCAACAGTATTGTATATTTTAGGTTCATTGTTGTTGGGAATTTCTTGTTCTTAGGTTTAGTTTCTTTGTATTTCTTTTGTTCTGTGTCTCTGTGCCTGCCCTGGTCCCACGTCTTTGTGTTCCCTCCCTGTTGCCATATCTTATGTCAAGTTCGTGTCTGTGCATACCTGTTGTATTTCCTGTTTTACTTTGAAGGTCCGTATCTTTTGTCAGTATGTTCAGGTTACGTTTCCCTTGTCTCGTCGGCTCTGATTTCTCCCAGCTGTCTTGCCCTCCTGTATCCCATTGATTGCCCCTGTGAGTATATAAACCCTATGTTTTCTCCCACTTGCTGTTGGTCCGTCTCTGTTGTCTCCTCGCGTTTCCTCCCTGTTTCGGCTTCCTGAGTTTCTCCCTCTGTGTCTTCAGGTTTCAGGTCTGTTTTGTTAGTCTTTCCCAGTTTAGTTTCCTTAGTTTCTGCGTATGCCATCTCCGCTCCTGTTGTATCCTACCCTCCCCGTGAATAAAGCTCTTTCTCACCAAAATAAGAGCCTGCGTTTGGGTCCTTACCTCACCTCCACACGTCTGCTGTCGCAGCCGTGACAAGTTTGACTTATCTGGCTGTTTTATTTATCTTAATGCGCCTTATAATCCGATGCGCCTTATGTATGAAAACAGACTTGTTCATCAACAGTGTGCCTTATAATCCAGTGCACCGGATTATGTTAAATCATATTTTAATATGGGCATAGAGGTTTTTGTAAGTCCAACTGGTTATAGGAATCTGGATCTGATTGCAACACAGGACCTACTTGGTAGGTTCCTTTTTCAATGAGCATTTTATAAAATTTGAGTCTTTAGGTCCAACCCAAATTATGTACAAATAACAATTACAAGAGAAACAGTAACCCATGAAATCCACAACAACCATACATCCTCTCTTTTGTTTTGTTTTTTCTTTAATCAAGACTGTTGTTGACTTTACACTTACAAAAACGTGGAAAATTGCATCTTTCTTCCTAAACAAAGAGTTGGACAACAAAGACCTTTAAAATAAATAAATAAATTAATGGAGAACACTTTATAACTTAATGACACTCCTCTTCCTCTGTTTTTCATTTTTGACTTTTCCCCCTTCTCCAAATTCCCTGACTGCTCTGCAATGATTTTTCTTTACTTCAAGGTTTTATTTATTTATATGTTTTAAATCTAACAAAGAAACAAATGTTTGATTACACACATGGCTGATAGCCATTAATAGTGTTACAGTTTTTCCTATTTTAATTTAAGTTGTACCTGTCTTACATTTTTTTTTGTCTGACATAATTCAAATAACAAAGAATCACAAATTTGAAAGAAAACATGAAGAAAACATTTACATAATGTACATTTCATAATGATTTTACTCAGTAGCGGTTTTTGATACGGGCGACACGGACGGTTGCCCCGGGCGGCATCGTGGTGGGGGGCAGCATCACGGGCATCGGAAATTTTTTTTTAAAAAAAATTGCTCGTACTCATGCTGCCCCGACATCAGCCAGTGCATAGTGGGAATGTCGATTTTCTTTCGCCCATTTGCTGGGAGTAAGGGCGCCCTCCATTTGCGAGGTGCGCCTGCTGCTTGCAGCACAGGGAGGAGAGGGCGGGGCGGCGGGGGATTCTCTGGCTGGCTGGGGTAAAGGGATCAATAACAATTTAAAATTTATAATTTACAGTTTGATGATTTAGAGTCTCACACACAAACTGTCGAAAGGGGAGTTGGGCCGGCTGCTTCCAAATAGAGCACATTTCATTCATAATGTTGTAAATCCAAGCCCATTATCTATTCATGATTTGAATCCTGGGTTGTGTGAAATCCCAGAAATACACCTTAGACAAAGTGAATCTATGAACTAAGGCCAAACAGGCTAGGACCGCCACTGATTTTACTAAAGTGACAAACTCTCTAGTCTTCACCATCTAAACAGACTTGCTGTTTGGCAGATTGACCTCTAAAACAATAAATGGTGTTCAGACAGAATCAAACCAAGCAATAGGAGAATTTGACTATGTTTCCATAATGTGTGTTCTCTGTCGGCTCTGGACGTATGAAAATAAAAGTGTTCTCTGAATTAAGCAAATCATCTTCAAGTGCTTTCCCAGCCAGGTGTGATGGCTGTGCTTTTGTAGGCAAATGAAGCGTTACTAACAATCCAGTTGTCACCAAACTTCAATTTACGGTGCTACTGCCGATCAAAAGCCTTTATAAACAACTGAAGGACTACATACAGTTGCTATAGAGATATAATTTTTCTTCTTGCTGTAGATATGCAGCATGTTTCACACCATCAACAGGATACAAGAGACATTTTTTTTTCCACTTTTAATGCAACAAAATGATTATAATAAAGAATAGTCTGTAAAGACAGGAGATGGAACATAACTCAGATAAGATACACCTGAGAGGCTTCATGCCAACTTAAAGAGTGTTTTTATCCAAATAAAATAAAGAATGAAAAGAAAACAAAATGAATGAAATTGTCATGGTCTGGAGTCTGCGACTCCGTGTTTATGTTTCAGTTATTATTATTCTGTGGTTTTGTTTATTTTGGGTTTCTTCTACACTCCTTTTTCACGTTTCATGTTCTTATGTTCTGTGTTCCCCAGTCTGTGTTAAGTTTGTGTGTTGTGTCATTACGTGTATGTGTTTCTTGTTTTATTGTGAAGGTCTGCGTTTTATGTGAGTGTTTTCAGTTTGCTTCCCTGGTCTCGTCACGTTAAATACTCCCAGCTGTGTCCCCCACCTGTGTGTAATCTCCCTTTGTTTCTCTGAGTGTATTTTAGTCGTGTTTTCTGTCGTAGTAGTTGCTGGTTTGTCTGTGTTGTTCCCCTCGGTCTTGCTGCATCTCTCCGTCCGTCTTCCGTGTATTTCCTCGTAACTCCCTGCGTATCTGTTTCTGGTTAGTTTCTGTTAGTGTTTCTCAGTTTAGGTTTTCTTAGTTTCATGCTCACCCTTGCCGTTTCTGTTTGTATCAACTTTTGTTCAATAAATACTCACCTGCACCAGAGCTGCCGCATTTTGGGTCCTATCTACAACTCCACACGACATGAAAGTAATAATGATGTAGTGATCTGTTGAGTCAAGTTATGAGATAAGTGATAACTGAACCTGTTGTGTTTTGTGTACACAGTTACGCTGATTTTATATTGAAATCTGAAAATGACAAACTTCAACACACTGGCCTAAACAGACGCACTCATAGTCAGAGTGACACATTTTTCTGTAAAAGGCTCATCATTTAAAATCATTTAAAATATGAAACAACAGCCAATTTTGACTTCAAACAACAACTTGCAAAAAAGTGTATAACCTCTTCCAATCATTTAACAATGCTCAACAAAATACAAACACAGTACTCAGTGTGAATCAGTGCACAACCGCTTGTCAGTTTAGCCTATTACACACCCTTCATGGTGCCGTTTCATATTGTCGTTCTATATGGAGGGTGTCATATTTGTCTTCTTGCAATGAGATGGATCCAGAATCAGAAATGCTTTGATGTAAACATTATTGATTGCATGACTTTTTAAAAACTGTGACTGAAAACTGAAAGACTGGAAATATGAGAGAAAATACATGTAAACCAAAATAAAATTTATTAGAGTCGAAGAAATTGCCACTTTTGACACTCACTCTCATCTGCCTTAGACCTCCTCCATACATGCTGGTAAAGAACAACAAAAATGTGGCATCTTTGAAGGCCACCAGACTGATTGCTAAGTGAAGATTTGTGTGAAGGAGTGTCAAACAGGTGCTTCACTGATTTCATACTGATCTAGGTAGTTTCTAATAGTTATAAATAGGTTATTTCTGTTTGGTTACCATAGCTAAAACCGTGGGGTTTGAACTGCTTGAATGACATCCATGTTAATGTTTTTGCAAAAGGGTGGAGAAAATATGTCAAGAGGTGTTTTCTGCTCTGCTGAGATAGTGATGTTGAAAACTGAGTGGATGCCAGATTAGGTAGGTCAAAGCAATCAAGACAAACTGTAACTTCACTCTGTAACACAATCTTTTTGTCTAAATCTGCTTTTATTTCATTTAATTTTCCACCGTGTCCCTACTTTAATTGAAATCAGTTGGTACAAATGTTTGTGCACAATGTAAAACAGATTTTTGATTCAAACTGAATCCCAGTACATAACACAGCATTTAGGAAGAGCAGCACAAAATGCTGAAGTTCATACAATTGAGAGAAACACTTTACAAATCTAATTCAGTTCTGTTTAAATTGTCCATGTTTTTAATTAATAGTTGGTTTTGTTTTTTTTTTTACTTTTTGGTGAAACAGCTGCAGGACTGCTTTCCTGCTCTGTGTAGAAACAATAGAGGTAAAATTAGACTGATGGGCAGAGTGAACCAATCAACAGACAATAAAATGACACATCTGTCTGTGTTACGGAACAGATTTGAGTTATGCAGACCAACTGTAACAAGCATTCCCAGAAAAGACACCACCAGTATTATCATTATTGCTGTGATGGTGTAGAAAGCTTTTTGTTTTGAATGATCAATCTTCTCCCTGTTTGCTCCCATTTCTCCTGAACCTGAACCAATCAGAACACAGAGAACAGAGACGCTACAAAAAGAGACGATAATTAACGATGCCATCATCAGACAGAAATATGGAACATAGGGAACATCAGGGTAATATAGAGCTGTTACTCCAAGCAATCCAAAGCACATCAACCACACACACAAAATGCAGATGTTTCTGATCCTGACCCCACCCGACTGTCTCAACCCCATATAGGTGACAGGGTGAACAACAGCCAGGTAGCGCTCCACACATGTCACAATGTTAAAGAATATCCCTGCAGAATAGACAAAAGAAACTGAATATAACCCCATTAGAAGCAACATTGAGTTATTCGTGTATGTGCCACATAAGTAAGCAATGACCCCCAGTACATTTGTCAGTTCAATGGCAGTCAGATTATAGGTGAAAATGTCAGAGTGACTTGTTGTTGACAAGAATGACTGCTGCTGCCATCGTTGGTAAGCCACGCAGAGGATGAAGATGGAGAGAAAAAGGATGACAGATATCTTGATGATGAGAAAAGAAATGGTGACCGAAATCCCAGTGCTTGATGTCAAGCAGTCGAAGGCAGAGGAAGACGAGTTATTTGACATGCTGATTAATGTGCTGTTTGGCGCTTGTGTGGAGAAAAAGGGGGAAAAAGGTTGGTCAGGAAACGACACTTTACTTCATGGTATTTGACTTATGAATATCAAATATATAATATATTTTTTAAAAAAATTACCTTTGCAATTTAACATTAATTTCTTATTTATTTTTAGACACAATACAACTTAAAAGTAATAATAATACTAATAGATATATTTTGAATATTTTTAATTTTGATACAACTCACTACTACCAAAAATATTAGAAACTGCAGAGATATTTACCAACGTAACTAATGTCTCTGAGAAATAAGTAAAAAAAATCTTTCTATACTTTGTATGGTGACCTGTGTGAGGTATAACTGGTACTAACTGAAGAAAAAACTGACATGAAACATAGAGGTGATGTTAGTTACTGAAAAAAAATAATATACAGTTAATAATACTAATGATGTCCACCTTACCAATTGTAGCTCTCATTTTAAGTCCTTTTCCTTCAGATTATGTGCCACATAAGTAAGCAATGACCCCCAGTACATTTGTCAGTTCAATGGCAGTCAGATTATAGGTGAAAATGTCAGAGTGACTTGTTGTTGACAAGAATGACTGCCGCTGCCATCGTTGGTAAGCCACGTAGAGGATGAAGATGGAGAGACAAAGAACAACAAATATCTTGGTGATGAAAAAAGAAATGGTGATTGAAATTCCAATGCTTGAGGTAAAGCAGTCAAAGGCAGAGGAAGACGAGTTATCTGACATGCTTCTTAATGTGGCGTTTGGGGCTTGTGTGGAGAAATGAGATGCGAAAAAAGCTAGTTAGTTAACAGTTAATTAAAATCCCCCCCATATTTACATTTGCAGCACCAATTTCTATGAAATTTGATATATGAATAGCAAATAGATATGATGCATGAAGAATAGTCATTTTACAATTTGATTGCTGTTATCAGATAACAACTAATTTAATGTGTTAATTGATTGTGTTTTGACATGTCAAGTCTTAAAATAAATAAAACAATAAATAAGTAAAATTATTTCATTATATTTACTAAAATTTTCTTTTTCTTTGGTGGGCTAAAGTGTTGTAGTGAAATTACTGAAAAAATAACTACTAAATGAACTAGCAAATACATTTTAAATATATTTAAAATATCATTACATTTTAACAATTCAACAATGCCAAAAATGTTATAAACTGCAAAGATGACTCATTAAGCTATTTACCAGAGTAAGCAATATCTCAGATAAATACATAAAAAATACTGTCTTTACTTTGTATGGTGACCTGTGTGAGATGTGAACTGAAGTAAAGTTTACATGAAATGTAGAGGTGTGACCAACCTCTGTTAGTGACCAGTGAAAATTAACATACCAACACTAATAACAATAATAATGATAATAATGATAGTCTCCACTGTACCATTTATGTCTCTCGTTTTAATTTGCTTTTCCTTCAGATCCACATTCACATGCTGCTCTTCACTGGTAACCAGCCAGCAGTGTGTAAGTTTATGTGCAAGTGTATTACTAAATGTGGTATAATGATGGGCATCGCTCAAACTAATGATGGACTTTGCATGATCCCACACTGTAAAATGTGATGACATCTGTTGGCTGCTAAACTGGCTTTGTGTTTTGTGTTTCAGGTGCCCAGTAGGTGGGGTTAGGTCAGCTTAGCTAGATTGGCCATCGGGCATACTGGGCAAATGCCCAGTATGCCAGTATGGTTATAATAACAGTATGGTTATTTTTCATTTTTATTCAATTCAATTCAATTTTATTTACAGTGGGGCAAAAAAGTATTTAGTCAGCCACCGATTGTGCAAGTTCCCCCACTTAAAATGATGACAGAGCTCAGTAATTTGCACCAGAGGTACACTTCAACTGTGAGAGACAGAATGTGAAAAAAAAATCCATGAATTCACATGGTAGGATTTGTAAAGAATTTATTCGTAAATTAGGGTGGAAAATAAGTATTTGGTCACCTCAAACAAGGAAAATCTCTGGCTCTCACAGACCTGTAACGTCTTCTGTAAGAAGCTTTTCTGTCCCCCACTCGTTACCTGTATGAATGGCACCTGTTTGAACTCATCATCTGTATAAAAGACACCTGTCCACAGCCTCAAACAGTCAGACTCCAAACTCCGCCATGGCCAAGACCAAAGAGCTTTCGAAGGACACCAGGAAAAGTATTGTAGACCTGCACCAGACTGGGAAGAGTGAATCTACAATAGGCAAGCAGCTTGGTGTGAAAAAATCAACTGTGGGAGCAATCATCAGAAAATGGAAGACATACAAGACCACTGATAATCTCCCTCGATCTGGGGCTCCACGCAAGATCTCATCCCGTGGGGTCAAAATGATCATGAGAACGGTGAGCAAAGATCCCAGAACCACACGGGGGGACCTGGTGAATGACCTGCAGAGAGCTGGGACCAAAGTAACAAAGGTCACCATCAGTAACACACTACAACGGCAGGGAATCAAATCCCGCAGTGCCAGACGTGTTCCGCTGCTGAAGCCAGTGCATGTCCAGGCCCGTCTGAAGTTTGCCAGAGAGCACATGGATGATACAACAGAGGACTGGGAGAATGTCATGTGGTCAGATGAAACCAAAGTAGAACTTTTTGGTATAAACTCAACTCGTCGTGTTTGGAGGAAGAAGAATACTGAGTTGCATCCCAAGAACACCATACCTACTGTGAAGCATGGGGGTGGAAACATCATGCTATGGGGCTGTTTTTCTGCCAAGGGGACAGGACGACTGATCCGTGTTAAGGACAGAATGAATGGGGCCATGTATCGTGAGATTTTGAGCCAAAACCTCCTTCCATCAGTGAGAACTTTGAAGATGAAACGAGGCTGGGTCTTCCAACATGACAATGATCCAAAACACACACCGCCCGGGCAACAAAGGAGTGGCTCCGTAAGAAGCATTTGAAAGTCCTGGAGTGGCCTAGCCAGTCTCCAGACCTCAACCCCATAGAAAATCTGTGGCGGGAGTTGAAAGTCCGTGTTGCTCGGCGACAGCCCCAAAACATCACTGCTCTCGAGAAGATCTGCATGGAGGAATGGGCCAAAATACCAGCTACTGTGTGTGCAAACCTGGTAAAGACCTATAGTAAACGTTTGACCTCTGTTATTGCCAACAAAGGTTATGTTACAAAGTATTGAGTTGTATTTTTGTTATTGACCAAATACTTATTTTCCACCCTGATTTACGAATAAATTCTTTACAAATCCTACCATGTGGATTCATGGATTTTTTTTTTCTTCTTCACATTCTGTCTCTCACAGTTGAAGTGTACCTCTGGTGCAAATTACTGACCTCTGTCATCATTTTAGGTGGGGGAACTTGCACAATCGGTGGCTGACTAAATACTTTTTTGCCCCACTGTATATAGCGCCAAATCACAACAAAAGTCGCCTCAAGACGCTTTATATTGTACAGTAGATACGGAGAAAAACCCAACAATCATATGACCCCCTACGAGCAAGCACTTTGGCGACAATGGGAAGGAAAAACTCCCTTTTAACAGGAAGAAACCTCCAGCAGAACCAGGCTCAGGGAGGGGCGGCCATCTGCTGTGACCGGTTGGGGTGGGAGAAGGAAGACAGGATAAAGACATGCTGTGGAAGAGAGACAGAGGTTAATAACAGATATGATTCAATGCAAAGAGGTCTATTAACACATACTGAGTGAGAAAGGTGACTGGAAAGGAAAAACTCAATGCATTATGGGAATCCCCGGCAGCCTATGTCTATTGCAGCATAACTAAGGGAGGATTCAGGGTCACCTGGTCCAGCCCTAACTATATGCTTTAGCAAAAAGGAAAGTTTTAAGCCTAATCTTAAAAGTAGAGATAGTGTCTGTCTCCCGAATCCAAACTGGAAGCTGGTTCCACAGAAGAGGGGCCTGAAAACTGAAGGCTCAGCCTCCCATTCTACTTTTAAATACTCTAGGAACAACAAGTAGGCCTGCAGAGCGAGAGCGAAGTGCTCTAATAGGGTGATATGGTACTATAAGGTGAATAGTAGTATAATTCATTCTTAATTCAGAATTATACTTTCTGTTACCTTTTCTCTCCAAACCTCTGTGCTTGCTGATCACAATATACTTGATACCCTTTCTTCATTAAATCATACATTTTAAAAGTAAGATTATCTGAAATCACTGACACTTTTGTGCCATCTTCACTCCCATCCCCCCATCCGACATTAACAAACACGCTCCAAGGTCAAGCCAAATAAACAATTAAAATCATCAAATTTTGCCAATAGGCGAACTTTATCTATAAGAGACTTAATAAAATTCACTCAACTTTTTGATGAGAACCTGGACCAGATGTAATTAGTTTTATTTCTGTAAAACTATGAATACAGCAAATAAAAATACTTAGAATTATGATGCTTAAAATGAAGTAAACAGTATTTTGATATGGGGACAGTGCTTTTGCAAGTCTCTCTGGTTACAGGAATCTTGATCTGATTGCAACACAGGACACACAAGACTTAGGTAGGTTCCTTTTTCAAATCAGCATTTTATAAAATTTTAGTCTTTAACTCCAACCCAAATTATGTGCATACAAAAATTAGAAGAGGAACAATATTCCATTAAATCCACAACAACCAGAAATCCTTTTTAAAATAAATAAATAATCAAGACTATTATTGTGTTTAGGAAACAAACAAACAACTTTGTTTTCTATGAAAATGTTTAAATAATGTACATTTCATATGAACAGTCAACTGTCAGAGTGATTTTACTAGAGTTACAAACTCTCTGCCCTTTACTATCTAAACAGACTTGCTGTTTAAATAGTTTGCTCTTTGGCAGATTGACCTCTACACAAAGACTGGTGTGCAGATAGAATCAAACCAAGCTATTGGAGGATTTGACTATGTTTCCATGTGTAACAAAACATACAAAATTATTATAATAAAGATCTTTCTGTAATAACAAGAGATCGAAAATAATTCAGATAAGATGCAACTAAAAGGTTTAACACCAACTTGAAGACAGTGTTTTATCCAAATAAAATAAAGAATGAACAGAAAAAGAGATGAATGAAATCATGATGTAGTGATCTGTTGAGTCAAGTTGTGAGATACGTGATAATAGAACTTTTATGAGGTTATTTGAAGGTTGTATTTGGTGTCCACAATAACACTGATTTTATCTTAAAATCTGAAATTAAAAAATGTTTTCTTTAATAAACCAGACATTTTATTTTTTATTTAGTTCATAACATCACTCTGTAACACCAAGTGTCTCATGTTTGATGTTTTTGAGACTTCCAAATCATCAGTGTGACTGTTTTTTTTTACCCTAAAAATCTCACGTGCTGTTCTACTGTAAGCAATAAATTGCACAGAAATTCAGGCTGAAGCAAAAATGATACATATTAAAACTCACACTTGCACACTGATTTTTAATTATACACAGTATTAAATTCCATTCTTTTGAATTTGTTTGGCGACAGTGAAAGACTGGACTCAGAGTGGTCAAGCTCAAAAAAGAATCTTTATTTTTACATTTCCGGAAATGGAGACCCGCCACACGAACACACAAGCTCAGGTCTGAATTCTCTGCAGCTAAATCCATATATATATTTCTGCACTACGTCACACCGACACACCGTTTACTTAGTTCCTCTTTTTTTGTGTCTGGTTTCCTGTGCAGCTCTGCACTAAACTTCCCCTTTCTTTACTTCCCTTTTCTAAAGTCTGTTGCCAGATCGACCTGTCACCCTCTGACCTAGTTTTTGTCTCGTCTGGGCTTGGTTTCTAAAGGCCTCTCTTATTAAAATACATAAAACAATATAATCAGAAAATAAGCATTAAGAATATATATATATATATATCTTGTAACAACAGTTAAAGAGCTGTGACATGTTTCTGACACATGACAGGATATGTTTTTATTTAACGATAAAGTTACATTAACTTGAATTGATGTGCTATGTAAAAAGATCAGTAGTGTAAAAAAAAAAATATATATATATATATATATATATTAGGGGTGCAACGATACACAAAATTCACGGTTCGGTTCGGTTCGATACTTTGGTGTCACGGTTCGATATTTTTTCGATACAAAAAAAATGTTCATGCCTTTTTAATTTGTCATTTATTAAAATTATAAATATATATTTTAACTCAAAAGTACAGTTTTTAAATTTAACCCTAACCCTTGTGCGTGTTTTTTATTTTGACAGCAAATGCGCACCTGCGGACCACTTATGTGCAGCCCTGGTTATTTAGCTCGTCATATTGCGGCCACAGAAATTCTTTTGTCCATGAAACCATAAAGCTGCACTTTCTTTTTGCCTTATAGTCTGATTTGTCATAACTTCTCCGTTTTGTGGTAAGCTTTTCTTTGGCTGTCACTTCTTCACCCTGACCTGTCTTATTTGGCTCAGCAGAACTAAAATATATATCGTGCTGCTTTTACACACGCACTCACATAAGCTCAGCGATTCTCTGCGCGATCAGCCTCTCACATGTTTAAGCTTGCTGCGGGAGATTTCACTTGTCATGTTTGCATAGTAAGCTAACGATTAATAAGACGATGTCAGAGGAATTGGTGCACAAATTATCATCACTCACAGATCAGTGCTGTCGCTCTCTATACACAGTTCACACAATTGCAAAGTGAAAGCAAAAAAACAAGCGCAAATTCAAACGCGATTTCAATATGTCACATATTGACAGTGGCTCACCAATGCCAATGACATAATTACCCAGCTACATTTCTGAAAGAATGCAAAAGCATTGACATATATTTTTCCTACAATAGCCCGACGGGCAGGGAAGAGATAGATTTTGGTAGCCCGACTGAAAAAATTGCTAGCCCCAGGACGTCGGGCTAGCGATATTGCAAGCCCTGTATCTGATTGAGGAATCACTCATCTTTGGAAAAGAGAGTTTATTACAGAGAAATGTCTCTTTCCAAAATAAAAGCTATACTATCCGCTTCTTCTGGGCTATATTCTCAACAGCATAAGGAGAATCATGTGCTAACAGCTGTCTAAATGACTCGGCTAAAGTTAGTAGCATGCTTGTTGTTTTTGTCTTTGCACTAGGATGATGTCGGCGTAAATGTGCAGTCATATTCGTTGTGTTCCCACTAGTGCTTTCAGGTTGATCTCGTTGAAATGACCTTAACGCCACAACACGGCAAATCTCCGTTAACGAGCTACCGCCGATCGCCCCGTGCATGGGGCTAGACGGCCAACACGTTAACGAGCTAACTGCGCTAACACACTAGTTCCCACTCATGTAATTGAGCATTGCATGGCACATCCAACATACTGTTTTACTTTAGTCCATGACTCGCTTACCTTCAGGGTCATACGTCACATGAAAACCAAAATAATTCCAAACGCCAGATCTGAATGTTGCAAGGAGAGCTTAACTTCTGTCTTGCTAGCTTGCCCTGCGCTCTTCCTTCTGACTATGCTGTCTGTGTGGAGCGCTCAGTGGATCTGCGCTCGACAGTGCAGCCTAGGCGGAGTAGTCGAACGCAGATTCACTGAGCGCTCAACACAGACAGCATCGTCAGAAGGAAAGTTGATAAAATAAATTACAAATGTTGTATTGTTCGATACATATGCGTACCGAACCGAAAGCACTGTATCGAACGGTTCAATATCGATACGAATATCGTTGCACCCTTAATATATATATATATATATCTTTCATCTTATGTGTGGAAATGAAATGGGATGATTTAAATGAAAAGGAAAGCATAGAGCTAAGAACCTCCAGCTTTGTCATTACTCTTTTATGTATATATTTTAAAGCCCTTATAGTTCCACACGTGAGAATATTTGTAGTCCTCTGCATTTAACCCATTCATTCAGTGGACAGCTACCAATCCAGGAGCAGTGTGTAGAAATGGTTCCTTTGGTCAAGGTTACCTCAGGGTAGCCGTTTGGTGGATTCAAACAGCCGGCCATTCTCTAATGGGGCAACCACTTTACCTACTGAGCTATCCCTGCTCCCTGCTTTTTACCATTATTAGACGTTATTGAAGCTGCAAGGCACTTTTCCTGCTCTGTGTAGAAACAATAGAGGTAAAATCAGACTGACGGGCAGAGTGAACCAATCAACAGACAATAAAAGGAAACATCTCTCTGTGTTACGTAACAGATTTGAATTATACAGACCAAATATAACAAGCATTCCTAGAAAACACACCAACAGTACTATCATTATTGCTGTGATGGTGTAGAAAGCTTTCTGTTTTGAATGATCAACCTTCGATATTTTTGCTCCCATTTCTCCTGAACCTGGACGAATCAGAACACAGAGAACAGAGAGGCTACAAAAAGACATGATAATTAACGATGCCATCATCAGACAGAAATATAGAACATAGGGAACATCAGGGTAACACAAAACTGCTGCTCCAAGACAACCAAAGCACATCAACCACACACATCCAGTGCAGATGTTTCTGATCCTGACCCCACCCGAATGTCTCATCCCCATATAGGTGATGGGGTGAACAACAGCCAGGTAGTGCTCCACACATGTCACAGTGTTAAAGAATATCTCTGCAGGGTAGACAATAGAAAGTGAATGGATCCCCATTTGAAGTAATACTGAGTTACTGGTGTATATGCCACATAAGTAAGCAATGGCCCCTAATACATATATCAATTCAATAGCAGTCATATGATAGGTGAAAATGTCAGAGTGAGTTGTTGCTGCCAAGGACTGCTGCTGCCATCGTTGGTAAACCACGTAGAGAATGAGTACAGAGAGAAAAAGTACAACAAATATCTTGGTGACGAGAAAAGAAGTGTTCATCGAAATCCCAATGCTTGAGGTAACACAGTCAAAGGCAGAGGAAGACGAGTTATCTGACATGTTGCTTAATGGGGTGTTTGGGGCTTGTGTGGAGACAAAAAAGGAAAACCGTTAGTCGGGACATCTAATTAAAGAAATTTACCAAAGTAAACAATGTCTCAGATAAATACACCAAAAATACTGTCTATGCTTTAAATGGTGACCTGCCTGAGGTGTAACTGGTGCTAACTGAAGCAAAAACCCACATGAAATATAGAGGTGTCATTTATTAATCCTTTTTTTATCCAGGTAAAAATCTCATTGAGATTAAAAATCTCATTTCCAAGAGAGTCCTGGCACTGACATCTTTTAATGACCAGTGAAAATGCACATAGCAATAAAAAAATAATAAAAATAATAATCCCATCTTACTATTTGTTGTTCTCCTTTTTAGTATTGTTTTAATCCAAACACACACGTTGCTCTTCACTGACATCCAGCCAACAGTATGTAAGGATGTGCAAATGTATTACTGAATGTGGTATAAAGATGGGCATCAGTCAAACAAGTGATGGACTTTGCATGATCCCACACTGTAAAATGTGACGGCATCTGTTGGCTGCTGGACTGGCAGGTTGTTTTTGATTGTGTACATTGTTCATTATCCAGTGTGTTGTCCACACTGTCTTTTTCTCTGGTCCCCTTCCCAATCGGACGAGGAGCGACATTTTTGGGACCATGAAGCAGAGTTGCAGTCCTACATGCCTCTCTGCAGCTTTTCTCTCCTTGCTATCCCCCCAAAACCCCATCCCCTTAGAGACTGTGTCAGCTTCTACAGAGAGAAAAAACAAACTAAAAATCAGCAAAAACAAAAACTTAAATATGAAAAATCACAAAGAAAGAACAATACAGTATCCACATCTGCACCTATTAGTGCATGACTTAATAATTGATCAACAAATCAACTTACTCTGCCTTGCAGAAACCTGGTTGCAACAGGATGATTATGTTAGTTTAAATGAATGAACAACACCGAGTCATTCTAACTACCAGAAACTTCGAAACACAGGCTGAGGGGGCGGTGTTGCAGCAATTTTCTACACCAGCCTAACCATTTTCATTCTCAGTTGTAGAATAAATTCTGCATTTGTAAATTCTTGTTTGAATTCCAATTTAATAAACTGATTTTTTAAAATGCTTTTTTAAAAACCCTGAGTTTCCCAGAGAAGGACATATGTGGAATTTGGACACATTTTCCGTGCATCCTACTGAAAATGATGTTGCTTTGCCCTCACATCTGGAATCCCAGCTACTAGAAGTTTCCACTGACAGCACTTTAATGTTGCAGTGGGGGAAACTGGACCTGAGCTCCTTCTGGATTCCTTTCTCAAAGGAGTACCCATGTCTGGCACTAAGAACTGTGAAACTCCTGCTCCCGTTCACCACATATCCGTGTGAATCAGGATTTTCCATTGTGGCCACAACCAAGACCAAAGCCCAAAACAGACTCAGAGCAACACTGAAAGCTACTCTGAGAGTGAGCCTTTCCTCCATTCCACCCAGACTCGAAATGTTTGTGTCTCAGAGACAGGCTCAAGTGCAGGGCTGCCCAATCCCAGTCCTCGAGAGCTACTATCCTGCAGCTTTTAGATGCATCCCTACTCCAACACAGCTGAATCAAATGGTTTGATTACCTCTTCAGTATGCCATCGTGTTTGGCAAAGGCCTGATAACAAGCCATTCATTTGATTCGGGTGTGTGGGAACAAGGATGCATCTAAAAGCTGCAGGACGGTAGCTCTCGAGGACCGGGATTGGGCAACCCTGCTCAAGTGTCTCATTGGGAGGTGAACATAAAAAGGGAGTTGCAGCTTGCAAAAAAATTTGAATGTTGTGATTGTTGTTGTTCATTTGTCTCCAATATAAAGAGTAACTTTTGGTTCTGCCAATGAAAAAAGGTTTACTGCTGAAGCAACTTTCATATTCTGCTGTATGTTAATTTGCGCTTTATTGAAATTTTATTACAGTTTATTCATTTAATTGGAAAATTATTTTCAATGTATTTATTTTAACACCACATTATTTATCCGATTTCTATTTTTCTTTTGCTGTAGTAAAATTGAATTATTAATTATTTTTTGTTATTAACTCTGACTTGAGCCTTTGAATTTCTACTTGCAGTTTGATTTTTTTCATGAATTGTTAACCTGTTTGGCATTTTGTTTTATGTCCAGGTTCAAGTACACATAATAAATAAATGAGTTTGGGATTGTTACATTGTATCATTTCATCATCATGCTTATTTGACAAGGTTTTAGCCGTTAAAATTAACTAGACTTGATTTACCTATTAAATATAAATCAAACCAAATGCAACGTCAATATATTCAACGCAGTGTTAATATCTGAATGGGCCCCGGGCCACTTTGTAGTGGAAAAGTCGGACCTGAGGTAAAAAGGTTAAGAACCCCTGCTCTTGATCTTTTACATTTTCTGAAAGCCCTCTTTTGTCTGATCATTTCTTAATAACAGTACAAATTTTTGTGAGCAATGTAACAAAAACTTTAAAAACCTTAAAGTCCATTGGACCCAGGTCACATGGACTAAGGCCCGTCCACCAGACCCTCGCCCTCGGGCACCCTCCCCGGGCCTGGCTCCAGGGCGGGACCCCGGTAACTAGGGGTGAAGTCACTGAGGCAGATAAACAACTCTTTGGTGGCAGAGCCCCTGAGGTGGATGAGGTCTGCCTCGAGTTCCTCAAGGCTCTGGATGTTTTAGGGCTGTCTTGGTGGACACGCCTCTACAATGTTGAGTGTTGATCAGGGGTAGTCCCTCTGGATTAGGAGACCGGGGTGGTGGTTCCCATCTTTAAGAATTTTTAAGAATTCCAGCTATAGGGGAATCACACTCCTCAGTCTCCCTAGGAAGTCTATGCCAGGGTGCTGGAAAGGAGAGTCCGTTCATTAGTCAAACCTTGGATAGAGGAGGAACAAAGTGGTTTTGGCCCTGGTTGTGGAACACTGGACGAGCTCTTCATCCTCTCAAGGATACTTGAGCGTGCATGGGAGTTTGCCCAACCAGTCTACATGTGCTTTGTGGACCTGGAATTTTGTATGATGGGTTGGCATGATTCCTGCAGCCACACACAAACATTAATCTGACAAGGTCAAAGCTGGATCATGTCCACTCACAAAAAATCCTGACATTAGAACGAACCTTTTCATTACTCAAACTGCATTTCTCATTCACTATATTAATTACATTTATATTTCCATTATTTCTTTGACCAAGAAAAAAAGATGATTTCCTTTTAACCGAAGTACATACTTATAAATACATCTTCATTTATAGGATGATTAAACACAAGAGATTCATCTGAAAGACTAAAAACATCAAATGTAGCTAAAATGTGAACTTTACTTAAAACAAACTTAAGTAGGATACATTTTCTTTTGAACACATCTTTTAGAAAAAGCAAAAAATCCCTATTTTTAATGCTGTTGTTAAATAAGCTTGACTCCAACATTCACCTAATAATTTAAATACCAAAGACTGGAAAATTTGAATGAAAACATGGCAAACATAAATGGAGTTTACATAATGTACATTTCATAATGAGCATGAACAGTCATCTTTACTGGAATGCCAGTTCTTAACTATATAAACAGACTTGCTGTTTGACAGAATCCCCTCTAAATGACCTCTAAATAAAGCCTGGTGTTTGTTCATATTGACTTAAACCAAGCATTTAGAGAATTTGACTACGTTTCCATAATGTGTGCTCTTTGCTGACTGTGAACGTGTAAAATCAAGTGTTCTCTGAATTAAACAAATTTTCTCCACGTTCGTTCCCAGCCAGGTGTGATGGTTTCGTTTGTTTAAGCAAATGAAGGTTACTGTGAATCAAATGGCCACTACTTCAACTTCAACCTGCAGTGCTACTGCTAATCAAAAACCTGACATTAAAAACAACTGAGGGGCTGCATACAGTTGCCATAGAGATGGTATTTTTGTCGCTAGGAATACAGTATGTCTTACACCATCAATAGGATACAAGCCACATATATATTAAAGACACGATATTATCGTTTTGGACATTTCTTTCTCACATTTATGATCATATATACAGATTCAGTATATATACAGGATGGATGCGCTTTATAGTTTGTTATTTTTATTGTCCCATTTAGCTACTCTTTTCTATTTCACTCTCTTTCTTTTTCCAATTCAAATGACATGGATCATTTTTAGTAATCCAAATACTTAAAATCTTCATCTCCTTGTTAATTTTTAAAGCAATTACAGGTTCTTATAAGTTTAGTCCAAACCAAACTCCTTCGGTCTTTTCCGGTTTAGCTTAGCACCAGAAGCTGT